>NC_056741.1:1091582722-1091587722 GCF_019279795.1 Protopterus annectens
GCCTTCTCCTCCTGTCTGGTCTTGCCAGTCCTCAGTTGAGAGAGCTCAGCTTTACTTTAACATTATCTGGCAATGCCTGTTCTTTCAACCAAGCATGTCTACGAATGACGGCCCCCGTCATAGCTGTCCTACATGAAGCTTCCAATGCATCATAACCACACTGAAGAAAATGATTGCTAACCTGCTGAGTATTATGAACCAAATCCTGCAAGGCCTTTCTATCTAAAGGCTCAGGAGAGGCTAACTTTTTCTGCAAATCATCCATCAAGAAATCCTGATACTGAAACATATGAAAAAGACAGTTAAGTGCCCTCATGGCAAGGGTGGTTGAGGTATAAACTTTTTTGCCCCATCTCTCCAAGGACCTAGATTCCCTGTCTGCGGGCAAGGGGTTTTTGGCCGTGGAGGTGGCCACTCCTTTGGGCCCCTGAGAAATAGTTTCTAGATCCACAGAGTGGGCCTTAAAGAGATGCTTATGAGTTTCAGGAACCCTGTAATACCTGTCTGGCTTGACAGGAGCAGGAGGGAGAGAATCAGGGGAAGCACTGGAGTCTGAATACACATCATCCAATACATCTAACACTGGTGGAATAGCTAAAGGCCTGTGCTGGGATAACTTAAGGAGAGTACGTAGCTTTTTCCAGGAGTCAGAGAAATCCTGGCCCTACCACTGAAAATGCTCTCTCATGGAGTGGAGAATTTCCCCAAAAGAAATATCCTCTGGAGGAGAGGCAGAGGGAATGGATTCATCAGTATCAGAATCCTCGTAGGCCTGGAAGGATTATTCCTGGGAATCTGAATGGTCTGAGTCCCCAGAGGCTTCATCTGAGGAAAGGGAATCTGTCTGCTCAACCCTAGGCCTTTTATCTGCAGGCAGCTGAGAACATCTGTCTGGATGTGCCTGAGAGCCTCTGATTAAAGAAATTAGATCTGCAGCTAAAGTCATGATCTGTTTATCAGAAGTGGAACCCTGGGAAAAGGATTTAGGAGGGAGAGTCTTAGCCTGGCTGGCAGCCTTAGCATGTGTGTAGGCCTTGATGGACATAGGGACCGGAGGCCTAGCTGCCCCACGTGCTGGAGTAACTTTATCCACCGATATGGTGTCAGGTAAGTCCTGGGCTTCGGTTTCAGGAGGAAACTCAACAACCGGCACCGGGGTAACCTCCGGGACCGAAGTGTGCGGTAAAGCGGTGTCGTTGGTCTGGAGCAGTTGAATTACCGCCTCCGAAGAGACCGATGCACTCGCGGTAGGCTTTGGCATGTTGTCGGTGGAAGTCGCGGGCCGATAATGTCAGTCCCGGTCCTTCCATTTTTTGGAAATATGTGTTGTCGGTTGTTCCGACGGCATGATATAGGAGAAATTTTCCCCAAAAAAGTCTTCAGCAAATTCTACCCGGCGCCTGAGAGTGCGCTTATTGAAGCAAGCACAGGCCGAGACGTCGTAGTCTGGGCCCAGGCAGGGAAGGCAGTAAGAATGGAAGTCCTTATGAGGTATTTGTTTACCACAAGACAAACAATTATTAACTTTTGCAGTTTTATCTGACATCGGCTGAGGCAAGAAAAGGTTCCCCAACGGGGTACTTAGCTTTTTGATGACTTCGGTAACTGAAAACACAGGAGCTGGCCGACCGGCACTTGCGAACTGCTTCTGCTTCGGGCACTGCATGCCAAGAAAGACTGAAGAAGATGGCGTCGCCTGATGCTTTTATACCCCAGCCGCTCTGACGTCGGGGAAGAGGCGACATCAGCCGACGCCGGACCCAGACTTTGGAATCCGGCCGACCGAGAGGCTGCCTGAGGCAGGACAACCCATATGTCAGGACTGCAGTTGCATTCTTGAAGGACATTTCCTTTTTTCCTTCAGAAACGTAGATTTTTTTTTTTAACTACACATACACGGAAGCACTTTTCGATGTTAAGCGCTTTTTTGTATGTGTGTTCGATGTTTTGTGATTCAGACATATACTAGTTGAGCATGTGTCCTAGACCCATATATATATATATATATATATATATATATATATATATATATATATATATATATACAAGCACATATATATAGGTTCATAGGTAGGCACTAGGCTATCTGCCCGAAGGCATTTATAAGCCTAGCCAGAATGTGTTGGCTTTTGCCACCCCCTTAGATTAGTTACCTGTCCCTCTGTCCAGCAGAGCCACTGAAGTGATCCCCAGGGTAAACTTTCTGTTTTCCCCTCCGTTTCTCATGAAGAATGTCATCGAGGAGCTCTGCCTAATGTAGATTGGAATCTTGTTCCAAAGCATGAAAAGTCTCTGGGACAGGAATTTATCCCTCCAGCACATCGTAGTTATTGTTGTGGTGAGGTGTAGATCCCTAGAGAGTGTATGGCTCGAGGGGATATGGCTTTCTTTAGGTGGAGGATGTCCATCACTTCCGGGTTAGACATGGCCTAGTATGTCAGTCAGAGATCACCTCTAAGTAGGCGGTATACAATCGAGTACAGCTGGAGTTTCTTCAGTCAAGTTGCACAGGGCATCTGTTTGAGGCCAGTGATCCTCTTGGTGAGGTACTTCTGTGGTCTTTCCAGCTGTTGCAGATGTCTTGTGAGGTACATCCTGAATGGGGTGTTGTACTCTATGATGGGTCTGATGAGTGATGAGTAGAGAGGTACAATGACATCTTTTGATCTGGATGCGAACTCTTTTGTGATTAAGTGGGCCACATAGAAGGATTTTCTAACCACTCTGGCAATGATTATCAAAGGAGAGATTACTGTCTACTTGGGTCCCCAGATCCCTTATTACGTCTTCCGTATTTAGGGGATTACCACCTATGTGGTAGTTTGTGGGTACTTTGTTTTTTCAAAAGGGGATGACTGCACTTTTTGCCATTTAGCTTGAGGCCATGATTTTGACACCAGCTATCTGTCTCAGTGAGACCATTTTGGAGGATGTCTGTGTCAGCCGGAAAGTCAATTACAGCCCCTAGTTTGCAGTCATTTCCGAACTTGGTCAGCCATAGTTCTCCTGTGCTTGCCTGTACCTCTGAGAAGTATATGCCGAAGAGGAGGGGTCCTACGACTGAGCCCTGGGGAATGCCACTTGTAACCGGTTTAGCGTTGGACCTAGCTTCCGCAACTCTCACCATGTGGGTTCTGTTCATGAGCCAGTTGGCAACCCATCTTATGACATAGGGGTTTATGTTTGGGCTGGTGAGCTTGTCTACAATACCAGAATGGGGAATGGTGTCGAAGGCCTTTGCGAGGTCTAGGTAGGCTGTGTGTACCACCTTTCCCTTGTCTATAGCCTTGGTAACTGTCTCAAAGAAGTCCACTAGATTTAGGAGGCATGATCTGCCCTTAACAAAGCCGAGCTGGGTAAGTTCCAGTGTTTGGAGGTTCCCAATGTCTCTGTTTATGAGTTCCATGATGATGCGCTCCACAGACTTGCAGACCAAGCTAGTCAGGCTTATAGGGCGATCTGTTGTGGCTCCACCTTTGTGAAGCGGAATAACCATTGCTGTGCACCACACTACGGGTACGTAACCTGTGGAGAGGCTGAGTTTGAACAGTGTGTTTAGGTGAGGGGTTAGTTCGTATTTGAGCTCATGTAGGACGCAGCCTGGGACACCATCCGATCCCATTGATGTTGTGTTTTTGGCTTTGGAGAGTGCTGTTTTAACCTGAGTGTATGTGATTTCAGAGGCTCTACATTCTTCTGATATGGATATGGGCCCTTCTGGGGGTGAAGTTTGTGATGAACCTGTCGGCCAGGATGTTGGCGATATCGGTCAGTTCAGTGTGTTTTGTGCAATTCTACACTAACTCCGTGCAGATCTTAGCATTGCCACTTAGATTCTTGACATAGCAAAAGAATGCCTTGTGGTCATCTTTGGAGTCCTTGGCAATTTTTCTTTCAAAGCTCGCCTTGGATGATTTTATGAGGGATCATAGTTTCTTGCAGATACTGATCAGGGATGTCTTCCCTTCTTGGGATTTTACTCTTTTCTGTACTAGTTTCCTCCTTCTATTGTATAGCTTGTTTATGGCAGGGGTCCACCAGACTGGTTTCCTTTTTTTGGAGGAGAGAGTCTTGGTTTTGCTTGGGACAGCATGATCCATGCATTCTTGTAGGTGCCTGTAGAATGCATTAGTAAAGGATTTTGCAGTTTGGACAGCGTTATCCTTTAGCATGGGGGCTTTGAAACTTTCCACCTCGGTCTTAAGTAACATGAAGTTTGCTTTTGAAAAGTTTTTCATGGAGGTTTCCTTGTCCGGGGTGGGCGAAGAATGTGGATATCCAGAGTGATTTGTTTGTGGTCAGATCAAACCAGTGAGGGGTTGACCTCCGGTGTGGAACACCGGTTGCCCATGTTGGTGATAACCAGGTCCAATATGTTGTCACCTCTGGTGGGATTGTTGACCAGTTGATTCAGGGCATTTGAGTTCATAAATTCTAGGAAATGCTGGGCAATGGAGTTAGTACTTGAGTTGTTCTCCCAGTTAATGTTTGGGTAACTGAAATCACCCAATAGTAGAGTGTTTGGTAAGACCTTTATGTTTCCCAGTGTTTCCAGAAATGCGGAATGGGGGTCCTGGGATATGGTGGGTGATCTGCATCAAGCTGCAATTTGAATTGCAGTTTTGCCCATTGTTAGTTGCATGTGGATGATCTCTGAAGCATCATGCTGTGCCACTAACCTGGAGGTGTGGGTATCCTTAATGAATATGGATATGCCCCCGCTTTTGTATTTCAGTCCAGGTTCTGTGGCTAAAATGTATGGATGAGTTGTAGCCTGGTAGTGCCGGGGTGCTCTCTAAAGACTTAAACCAGGTTTCTGTTACTGCACATATGTCGATTTTCTCCATACTGAGGAGTGCCTCGAGTGTGTGCATTTTGAGATTTAGACATCTGGCACTGATTAGCATTACCCTCAATTTTTTGTTACTTGTGCTATTTATGGCAGTGGGTTTGTCTTTTGAGCCTTGCCTGTAAAAGGCACTATGGGGGTGGCAAGAGCC
>NC_056741.1:1091935222-1091957722 GCF_019279795.1 Protopterus annectens
TTTCATAGTCAGACATTCCTAATAGATGACAAGACTGTTATATTTGTGATTTATCCTTATTTTCAAATTTAAAGGTTCAAAATCTGAGCACCATGTTGGAAAATTAACTTTTTGTACAAAATTTTGCTCATTCATTATAGTCTAAAAATTTAATTTCATTAACTCTGTGTGTATTGTTTACGCCAATTAATATCGGAGTAGTTGAAATCACTCAAAGTAGGTGTATCATCTAAACAACCATCCAGGGATTGTAAAACTGCAATGGGCGCAATCAGTTTTGGTCTTCTATAAAAAAACAATAATTCTGAAGATACTCCAATACATGAAAGTCTTAAAAACACTTATTATTTCAGCATTTGGGCTAATACATACACTGATAATCAGTTGTTTATCAGCTGTTTGGACAGTATCAACAATAAAATACTAACTTTTTAGACATAACTGTTGCATATTTGGCAAATTCCGGCCACGTTAGATATTTTGCATCCCATGATTCTGTTATAACCATTATCTGTGGGTGATACTACTTTATACAAAGTTCTGGTTCTTCTTTTGTATATCTTAAGACTATATGTATCTGAATAAAAACATAACTCTACAAGATGTATTACTTCTGTGTTTATCTCGAGTTTCCTCATTTGACCTAAAAGTAGCATGTTTGCACATTTTTAGTTAAAATATAATTTCCTCTGTTACTGAAGTTTATGTCATCTCTTGCATATATTCCAAATCCCACAACATTTCCTCTCATGTTGTTAATGCTCCAAAATTTTCCAAGTAATCCTATGTTCGCATCCAGACACTGAAAATCTTTTCCTTAGTTAATGCATAATCAGTGAGGGTTGGGCATGTGTGGACTTCACAGAAAATCAAATTCACCTTCTTTTCTTGATGATAAACATTCTCCTAATTGGATCCTTTACATGCTCCAGCGGTATACCATCTCTATTCAGAAATGTTTCTGCCTCTTGCTTTACATGAGAATCCCCAACAACAAAACTCTTCTACCTACTTGTTCATCATCATACTTTATATTACCATCTTAAATCACCTTTACTAAGTGTAATCTGCTTATATGTGTGCCCCTTTAATAAATCATTTTTTGTAGCATTCTTAATTTTATAACTTTCCACATCCTTCTTAAATATTCACTTCCTTTTAGTCCATTTACTCTTAACAAGTTGTTCTTGTAACTCGTGTACCATTTTCCATACTGTGAGTAATACTTAAAATATCTTCAGAAACTACCATAGTCTTTTCAATCACATCTCCCCCTTTAATTCAGTTCTAAACTTGTATCCCTTTCCAAGAAATGTCCAACCCTTATATTTAACACCCTGATCCCATTTTCCCCTTGCACGTTAAGATATTCACTTCTAGAATATGCTCACTTAATAAAGTAAAACTGTATCTGATCATTTGATACACCATGTCAAAGATGAAACATTACCACTATTTTTATTTCTTTTACTGTTAACAATATCTTTCTTATATCCACCTGTAATCCAGACCTTTAGCTTTTCTTACTTGAAAACAATACAACACTTGAGTTCAGTCTACCAAATTTATTTTGCTTCTTTGGTGTGACATATTTACCAGCCATTTTCTTTTGTCTACTTCTTAAGCGATTTCCACCAGTGCTTAAGTCACTATTTCAAAAAGGTTCTGCCTCCTGCTATTCACTCAGAATTTTAACAAATAATGTTGTAACCATCTTAAGTCCTGTACATTCTGTGTTACTCGGTTGTTTTGTTAATGGATTTCCTTGATCAATCCAATTATTAACACATTTCCTAATTGTAAATATGGCTTTCTTATATTGAAAGGGACATGAATACCATGTATTTTCTAATTTAGTTTTTCTAATGTCTCAGATAGAAACTTCACCATTGGATTCAGCAGTTGTCTCTAAATCCAGGGATCCCTTTTCATCCCCCTCTTCCCTCTCAAGAACTGTTCACAGATACTTCAGACATGGGATGGGGTGCAACATTTGGCTCCCCAAAAATGCAGGGGGGTGTGGTCACCTTGTCAGTAGAAGAAGCACATCAGTGTCAAACAGATGAGAGATTTTCTGCTTAGCTCTTCAGGCCTTTCATCCTCATTTCTGTCCAGGGCTTCCCAAAGTATTCACAGACAAACAAAAACAGGGAGGAACAAGATCTTATCTTCTTTGCTGGTTGGTACTTCTGGTATGGGATCTTGCTGTCAAGTATCAAGTCACACTTCAGGCAGTTTATATCCCTTCCTGTCAGAACCTTGTGGCAGACACTCTGAGCAGGTCCTTAACTCATTCCCTTGAATGGATGCTTCACAGGGAAGTGTTTCTGGACATTATCCACCAGTGGGGTACTCCTCAGGTGTATCCTTTTGCCTCCACTCTGAACAGACAACCTCCTATGTTTTGTGCCACAGTCCCAGGTCCTCTGGTGTGGAAGGTGGACACCCTCTTATTTTCCTGGAAGGGGATGTTTCTTTATGCATTCCCTCCTCTTCCTCTCATTCTGGATGTCCTGTTCAGGATTCAACAGGATGCTCCCAAAATCTTGTTGGCAACTCCCATTTGGCTGTGAAAGCACTGGTTCCCACTACTTCTGCATCTAGCCATGGGCAATCACCACGAGTTACCTCATACGGTGGATCTAATCACACAAAATAAGGGATCTCTCATCCATCCCCACCTGTCCATACTTCCACTGACACTGTGGATGACAGACACCTTTTTTTCCCCTAAGGATGTGTTGCAAGTCCTGAAGGAAGCCAGGAAAGCAACTACTAGGAAATCCTACTTATACAAATGGAAGAGGTTTTCTATTTGGTGTCTCTCTCCTAACTTGGACCCACTTACTGTGGATGTTCCTTTGGTTCTCCTACTTTTGGGAGTTGTTCAATGCTAGTTTGGCTTATACCTCTATTAAGACCCACTTATCAGCTACCTCTGCTTGTCTGTCTTCTTCTCCTCCTTTAGCTTCTAGATTGAAGGTTAAACAATTTCTTAAAGGCACCTTTTATATTAGACCTCCCAGGAAGCCTGTTCCTCCTCCCTGGGATCTTAATTTTGTTTTGCTACATTGTTCCTGGAAGACTGTTCTTTTGTTAACACTTACTTCTGCCTGACGGGTGTGCGAGTTGCAGGCCCTTATGGCTTGTCCTCCTTGTTTGATCTTTCATGAGGACAGGATGTCCTTGTACACTAACCCTTCTTTTATGCCCAAGGTGGTTAATGAGTGATCACTGAATCAGATTATTAATCTGCCTACTTTTTCCCCTGTCCACAATCTGACAGTGAGAAGCTCTGTATACTTTGGACATGCATAGACAACTCAGGTTATAATTGGATAAGACTAAGGCTATTAGAAAATCTTATCAGTTATTTGTTTCTTTTCATCCTAGATCATTGGGATTTGCTGTAGCCAAGCAAACTATTTCTTCTTGGATTTCTAAGGCCATTTCCTTTTGTTACACTTTTCATGGCAACAGCCTTCCTTCTTCAATTAAGGCTCACTCTACTAAAGCTGTGGCTTCTTCAGGTGCTTTTTTCAAAGGCGTAGATACCAATTATATTGGTAAGGCAGCTACCTGGACTTCTGTGCATACCTTTATCAAGCACTACAAGTTGGATGGTATTTCTAGAGCTAGGGCTGGTTTTGCTAGTGTCAGTTTTTTTTTTTTAAGAGGGCTCTTCTGTGCCTTTTCCTTCCCAAGTTTCTTCTTAAGCTTTGGCACTCTCCCATCTGTTAAGAATACTGCAGCAGTGAATATAAGGACATAGTTCAGTTGTGCAAAAGCTTAGCATAACAGAAGATGTGCTTGCCTTCACTGCTGCAGTATTCACTCCCTCCCTCTATCCCCCTTCACTGCTGCGGTATTCACTCCCTCCCTCTATCCCCCTTCACTGCTGCAGTATTCACTCCCTCCCCCTTCACTGCTGCAGTATTCACTCCCTCCCTCTATCTCCCCAAGTCTTTTGCCTTCCTGGACATACAGGTTACCTCTTGGGTTTTTTGGACTGTGTTCCTACTGGGGCATTCAGTTCTGATTATGGTAGGCCTGAATGTCACCCTTTATGCCCTACGCTATGCAAGGTGCATTTAGGTGACATTCTGTGTACCTTTTAAAAGCAACAAGTAGTCTTTGGTAGACTGGCCTGATATTCAGGCTTCCACTGCAGGGAATCCCATCTATTAAGAATACTGCAGCACTGAAGGCAAGGACGGCTACTGCTTTGGTAGGAGTTTATACAATATTTTCCTCAGATAGCCACAAATCACTGAAGTTAAAAAACACACACACACCCTAAGTTACCTCGGGCTACTTGTTACCTTTAACCTAAAGCAACAAAAAAGAGAGGTTGCCTCAGTCATGTTTTAGAACCTACAAATTACCCTGTTGTTTTAAAAGGCACATTAGCGAGGTTCGCTCCTTATATGCAAGGAAGAATACAAGTTCCTCAGATAGCCACAAGTCACCACAATTTAAAAAAAAAAAAATACCCCCTCCAAGTTACATCAGACAACTCATTACCTTAGCCATAAAATGACAAGTCTGGGGGAGGGGGGTAAAAATATTAGTGAACGTTGCTTTCAATGAGTAAAGAAAATATAGTAGTCACATTCTTGCAGCTGAAAGTTCTTATACTCAAGGAGAAACATAGTTTTTGACATACCTTTGATTTGTTGAAAAAAAGATATTATATTCTCAGTATTAAGGATATCTTATTAGCCTTGGAGTATTTATCTTGTATTTTCCTTTAAAAACTGAATGAAGACTTGTCATACGAAAGCACATAGCTTTATTATATTATAGTCTTAAAAAAAATATTTAAAAGCCATTGCTTCCATATAACATTATGTTGCAGGTGCTACATTATATCTTTACCTGAAAAATGTTACAACAATTTATAAAGATTAGTTATTCTTAGCATTATAACCAGACTGAAGCAACAGTAACTTCCTGATGACCCGAAATGTGTATGCATTAAGTGGAATCAAAGCAATTGAGAATTCTGAAGCACTATTATTTACTAAGGGTTTTTGCTTCTGTACAGTATATGAAAAGGATGTATAGTATTCAACAAGGATAATGGTTTTCACATAATTACATCTTTTACAAAAATATGAAACCATATATAATATGAATGAATTCCACCTATCTTTCATGTTTACAATGATCATACTAAAAATCTTGAAATCACAGCAAGATTTTTGCATACATAATGCTTTTGAAAGTTTTAAGCCACTGACAAGCTTATCGTCAATATATAGCCATGGTGGTGCAGCGGTAGAGTTGTCACCTCACAGTAAGAGGTTCTCCTGTTCAATTCTCGGCTGGAGCGCCTTCTGTGTGGAGTCTGCATGTCCTCTCTGCGGTCGAGTGGCGTTCAAAAGACATGCGTGAATGGGTGTGTCTTTGTTGAAGGTTGGGCATCAGGTTGGCACCTTGGCACCATAAAAATCTACTGCCAATCATTAGCGGACCGTAGTTCTGCTGTGGCGACCCCTAACTGGGAAAAGCCAAAAGAAGAAGAACAAGCTTATCATCAATGTAACTTGTAACTTAAGATATATTTGCAGGTATGCAGTTATGAGCACCACACACACACACACACACACACACACACACACACACACACATCTCAAGAATCTTATTTTACTTTAAGCATCAGCCATCAATATGTATTACTTCATATACTAGCCTCTTTTTTTGGAAACAGATTTCAGACCACACTGGACTCCTCTTCTGCCTTCCATTTTATTAGTATGATCACAGCAAACTATTTCTAAGAAGGCTGATGCAAAACAGGAAAAATGTGTATAACTTTGGTTAAAATAGACATGCAGAATGGCTACAACACACAGTTTTTTGCTGTCAAAACAAACGATAGTGATAAAGTATCTCAAGTCTGTAACATTTATTATAAAAGGGTTGGAATAAAGACAAATAATGTATACGAAAAGATAAAAAAAAACAGAATACTGGAAACAAGATCAAACAAAAATTAAAAGAGAGACATAATGATGGAAGCAAAAAAAAAAAACATGAGGAAGAATTTCTATCATGGACTTATGCAGCTTTTTTTAAAATTGTTGCCATGGGTGAGAGAAAATTACTTTTGTCAGAGGAAAAATGCTTTTACAATTATCAAAAAGTAAATAATCAAAAATGTGAATTCCTACATGTTTGATGTTATATAGTTATACATCTGTAAAGGGAAACTTGAAACAAAATGCTTTCTGAAAGATACTTATGTGACAGATTCATAGAAAAAAAGGCTACTGTAAAAGACTACTTGAATATGCTTTTACAGAAGGACTGTGAAAGTAGATAAATGAATGGAATGTATGAAGAGTAAAAGATGCTGTACATGGAAATGCTTTTTCAAAGACAACTGAAAACAGTTGTGGTATATTAAAAGAACACTGTGAAATGTGACGTCAGCCGTTATAGTAGAACATATTTTGTTTTATAAGACAAAAAGGAAAACCATAGCCACTCAGCCGAGGTGTAAAAAGACAAGAAAACAAAACTCCTTCGATATGTAAGAGAGGAAATTACCTCAATTTAGCTCTTTTGTCTGAGCTTAGACTTCAGAATCACAATCACATTTAAACAGAAAGGATCAAAATCATGTGACAACAAAATATCAATGAGTGTTACTCCACTCTGTTATAGTTACTATATAAAAAACACAGCTGATCAAAATGCCACCATTCACGCTTGGTGGCTTTTTCACCCTCTAAAGAAGTTGCCAAAAATACTACTTTTTCTTTCAGCTGTTCGCATTAGGGGTCGCCACAGCGGATCATCTGTTTCCATTCCTTCCTGTCCTCTGCATCTTACTCTGTCACACCAACCACCTACACGTCTTCTCTCACCACATCCATAAACCTTATCTTAGGCCTTCCTCTAGGGCTGCCACCTTTTCAAATGCCCAAAGTGGGACATTTTTGGTGCAAACATAAGATTTTGCAAGGCAAAACATATCCATTGCCAGTACAAAAGACAGGATTTCACTTTTTTTGCCTAAATAAAAGCTTATTCTTGTAGCATTTTAGTTGCTTATTCTGTTTCTTATCACATTTAGGTGTTTCAGATACAGAATAACTGTTTTATGCAACTATTACATAAAATATAGGAAATAATTTTGCCCTAAAATCTCAGGACATTAGCCATTTTTACAATTTTTGTGCAGGACACAACTGCCCAAAGAGGGACTGCCCCTCGCAAAGTGGGACAGGTGGTAACCCTGCCTTCCTCTTGTCCTCTTACCTGGCAGCTCCATCCTTAGCATCCTTTTCCCAATATACCCAGCTTCCCTACTCAGCACATGTCCAAACTAACGCAATCTTACCTCTCTGGCTTTGTCTCTAAACCGGCCAACCTGAGCTGACCCTCTAATATACTTATTCCTAATCCTGTCCACCCTCATCATACCCAGTGTAAATCTTAACATCTTTAACTCTGCCACGTCCAGCTCTGACTCCTGCCTTTTGTCAATGTCACTGTCTCTAACCCATATAACATAGCTGGTCTCACTACCCTCTTGTAGACCTTCCTTTTTACTCTTACTGGTACTAGTCTGTCACAAATCACTCCTGACACTTCTCCACCCACTCCACCTGCCTGTACTCTCTTCTTCACTTGCCATTACGCTGAACTGTTGATCCCAAGTATTTAAACTCATTCACCTTAACCAACTCTACTCCCTGCCTCCTCACCATTCCTCTATCCTGCCTCTCATTCACACACACATATTCTTAGTCCTGCTGACCTTCATTCCTCTCCTCTCTAGAGCATATCTCCACCTCTCCAGGGTCTCCTCAACCTGTTCCCTACTCTCAATACAGATCACAATATCATCTGCAAACATCATAGTCCACGGAGACTCCAAAACAATTCTTTTTTTTTTTTACCAACAAGTTCCACCAGTCCCCACCTCTTTCCAAGTAGAGGACCATCTCAAGAAAACCATAAAAGTCTCAACACGGCTTGTTGCGTCTTGCAAGGACATTGGCTGTATCATTTTTGCCAGTGGCATAAATGTGTTGTATTCTAGTTTTTAATCTGTTCTCCATTTCCTAACATAAAATGTCTGGCATGATAAACATGCCGTTAAATAAACACCAGCTGTTTTGCAACTACAATGCTTCTTGAGATAAAAAGGAGTCTCATGACTTGCCTGCATTAATAAATTGTGACTGTTTGGTACCAAGTAGGAACATGCCAATGTTGCTATTCATACGTTGACTATATTATTGCCCACTTTATAACAGAATTTCAGGGGAGTACCCAGTTTTTCACAGTACCCATCAAAATGCTTAGAAATATGACAATGATTCGGAAAAAAAATTTTTAATGTCTAAACTGGCATTAGAAAAAGTTAACCACAAAGTTTTTTTTTTTGGTAATCCTTGCCAGAATTAAGTTTTCTGAGTCACTACTATTCTTATCATTGTTAAAAGCTTTACATAAAATGGGGCAAAATAATCATCAAAAAGTTCCACGGGTAATGTCTCTCAATAAAAAGTTGTTTGAGAGAATGTACTTCCTTTAGGAATATGGAAATATCTGAAACCAATAGGAACAATCTTACAAACTGACCTTTAATGATGTTAGATTTCATCCACCCTCGGTGGTTACTATAGAAATGCAAATTAAAAAAAGTAGAAAGCGAGATTTCTAAAAATGTTTGATCCAAATGAACCATACAAGTTGTTATATGTAGTTATGCTCACAAAATAAGCGGTATAATCTGACTGTGTATACACATCTTAAAAAGGGCATTTAGTTCCAGTTCCTGTAAAAATAACTAGATTTGTTAGGTTTCCTCCCTATATAATGACTTAACTCATCTAAAACATGTGTATACAACTGGACATAGCTGAAAAAAAAAAACTTCTCTTGAAACACTTTTCCCAAAAGAATAAAACCAGGTATGCGAATATGGGAACAGATGTAGTCTAAAGAACTCGCCTTTAAATATAAAATAGTTATTACATAAAAAAAAATCTATCTACTACAAATTTTGTTTCCAATAAAATTTCATGAGACCACTCCATCCTTAAAGACTGAGGAATCACAGTAAATACATTTGGGGTGCCAACTATAACCAAAATAGTACTGTCAGCCCAGTTCATGGAACATAAAACATCCAGCAAATGCCATGAGTCCCATAAAACTTGTAGGTAGAAGTCCAAAATGGCCTTCAGGTTTTTGGCTAATGATAATCATCAGGTTTTCTGTTTTATTACCCCCACAATAATAAAGGGCATTAGAAAGAAAGCATGTCAATTCTTGGGGATTTCAGTATGCCAAAATGCATGGTACAAAAGGATATTTAACAAACTGAGCAAGTAAAGGGAAACAGACTGACTCAATAATAGATCACTAAGGAATAAATCAGTTCTGTTGAAACCAATATTAAATTTCATTCTTAGAAACCATCAAATAAAAACTATTATATAAAAGGTTGAATATCTTTGTACCATTCCAGAAAGAGTTCATAATGACAACACCAACCCCTTTGTCAAGTTTCATCACTTGTAATAAATTGCTACTGGAAATTTCTTTTAATAATTTTCTACTTGATGGGAGAAGTATTAAAATATTTATTAGATTTATTTTTGTTATTGAATAATCTATGAATGTCTTTCTCCACCAATTTCTCAAATAATCTCAAAGGAGGAAATAAAGGGGAATTATGTGTGTCAAGTTTATAAAATGTATTCTCTTATCCATTCGGTAACAAGAGTGATGAATTTAAGTTTTGAGTACACATTTTAAACTCCATATGGACATCTACTATGGATATCCACTACAGTTAAATCACTGAAATTAAAGATGTCATTGCAGTTTTGTGTGGTCCCGGGTAAAGCAAAAGTTACATCACTGTTTGTGTTTTCAATTACTTTTCCTGCCACTTATAACTTGTTCCGTTGGAATCACAGACCTTTTACCCAAAAGAACTTCTTCATTTGTAAACAGTATGCAATATGTTCAGATCTCCTGGATAAGGGATTCACTAAAAATCCTCTTGTCAATAGGATTATAAGAAATTGGATCAGAAGGTTGAGTGAAATGGTCCAATGAATCCAGGGTCATACAGGTCCGTTTCATCTTGTTGAAACTGAATCCTTTTTTTGGCCGCAATGCCATCTGCACTGGGAAAAAGGATAATGCATTATTGTTTGTATATTCAATCCTGTCCCTATTAAGTCTTTTGAGTTTCTGGTTCATGCTGTTTGCAAAATCCTGTCTACTTTGGAAACAAAACTTATATTCCTTCCTACATATCAAGAAAACCAGGTCTTCTGTGATAAAAATTTTGTCCCTTAATAATTCTTTCTGTAAATTATCAATACATTTTGAATTGTTTTTAAAGATGACCTAAACCAATCATATTAAATAACTGAACTAGTTCACGAAAGAGGGAACAATCAATAGTCCCATTGGGAAATTTAAACAAATGTGACCCTTTGGGACATTTTTGATACAGTCCAAACATTGTTGGTTGTCAAACTGAGTGTTTTTAGTTCAAAGATAACGTTGTTTTTTTTTTAAAGATTGATCCTCTATGGTGTTGGAAATTGGAACAAAGTACACTGTAGATATGAAATATGCTATAAAGTCAAACCTTTTAGTAAAGTGATAGTTATATAGTTAGAAGCCACCAATTCTGCATAAGTTTTTTTTTCTTACTGCTCCCATTGGAAGGGTCAAAAGAAGAATTCCTGTCCATTAGGTGTCACATATTTAGGCACTAAAAACATTTTTATGAATCACTGATACATTTTTAAGCATTTTAAAGGGTATGGTGAAAAACTGGAAAATGATCTGAAATTTTATTATACTAGGAGCAATAATATCCAATATGTTTTAGAGAATTATGAACAACAGCAACACTGGCATGTTCTGGTACATGCAAATAACTGTAAATTTATTAATGTAGGCAAACATAATATGACTTGTGACAGAAACATGCATCAAGGAACATTATAACTGCAACATGGCTGGTGTCGCTTGCTTAGCAACCAGTTTATCATGCCCAGTATTTTATGTTGTGAAAACAGAGGTTAAAAAAGAAATTGTTTGGACAACTTTCTTTAAAGGCTAACAAGCCCCCAGGCTGTAATGATTACATTTCAATCAACAGAATTTTGCACAGCAAAAATAACAGAGTAAAATAACTCTCATTGGTGATTTGTTGCCACAAGATTTTGACCATTTTCACTTGAATAAGACTGTAGCCTTGTTTTAGCATTCTGGTAAGTCTACGTTTTAACATGAAAGTGATAAATTGAACTAAAAATTTTCTGCCTTACACTTCAACATAGTTTTGTTTTTTATATATAATGCTTTAGTACAAGATCTGTAGGAAAGATTCTATTAACACTAATATTATTAATGAAACGGAATGCTTAAACAGTGAAATGAATAGCATGATTCTAAGTTAGTAGGATACATTTCTTACAAGCAAGACACTGTTAGTCTGGAATAGTAATTGATCATATTTATTTGTTACGGGAACTGTTCTTATGTACACACATACACAAACACACACATTTGTTTTTTAAACAGAGCTACTTTTTTTGTACCTATACAAACATGTCAATTAGAAACAAAACAGTATTCCCTAATGAACAAATATGTACTACTTGCTGAATCTTTGTATAAGTGAATTAGACAGCTTTTAAAACATTTACTCAACAAAGATGTCAAACTTACTGGTCTATAACTCTGAATGGATTTCCCTTTTTTTAAAAAAATGGTGTAATGGATGAATTTTTCCAACTTTCAAGGTAAATGCTTTTGGATGATAGAGAAGTAAATGTATAACATAAAAGGGGTACTAAGACTGTTCTGAATATTGGATATTAATATTGCAGGAATAACAACAGAAACCATGGAAGTCTTACTTCCTACTTAGGAGGGTTTTTTTAGGATAGACTCATTAATTCTTGGTCACAGTTCCAAAGTACATGTTTCATATCAGCAGCTGGAGAAGTTAGCTGTAATTTAAGACCACTGACAGTTGCAAAGTTGTTATGAAATTATTCTATGTTTTTTGGTTTTCAGAATTTTATCCCCATAAGATTGGAATCAATTATTTTTTAGAAATTAAATTAATACATTTAAAATATTGTCAGTGGCTAGGTTTGTCTAAAATTTCATCTTTTCCAGTTCGAGATCAAGTTTAAAGTCTTTATTAAGCTTTGCTTTCATTCTGAGATTTATACATTTCTTCTGTTGTTGAAAATATGTTTTTTTTTTCAATTGCCTTGTCAGTTTTATGTTCCACCAGTAAAGTAGCTATTGGATATATCTGACGTTATTGTTTAATCCAGAGAATCTAGTAGAATTTTTTTTTAAATCTTGCATATGCACTCTTTTTGGTTATTATGCACTACTTCAGACGAGTTAATACCTTTCAATCTCTCAGCAAGAAAATCATAATCTAGTAGTCTTTAGTTGGTTCCTTGATTAATTGAGTTAGGTTTTCAGATGAAATAACATCAATATATTTCTATTTAAAAAGTGATGTGGTCATATGGCTACTCCCGTTTATTTTGGGCAATTCATATCTCTCAAATAACTCAAAAGAAGTTATACTAGGCAGCAAGGCCATAACAGAAAAATAAAGATAATAGATGGCAGAAAGCATTCATAAGGGATAACAATCTGTTCAACAGTCCAAAGCTTATCAAGAGAAAATGAAAGTACTACAAGTATATTTTGAATGAAGAAAACCCCACAAAAGCTGTACTGCCGCATGCACAACAGACAATGAAAAAAGGGGAACCCACCGAAGTATGAAGTACACCACAGAAAATAAGTCATGGACTAGGGTAAATTCACATGAAGTCACAACAGATATGTTCAAGCTATTGGGTGTTCTAATGGAGAAATGGCTTCTGGGGTACTCATCCTAGTACAGTGAGAGGGGTATATCCCAGATGGGTGGAGAACAAGCATCCTGGAGCCAGTGTACAAGAACAAAAGGGGACAAAACTGCTTACATCAAAGGGCTATCACACTCTTGTAGCACTGCATGAAAGTGCTGGAGAGAGTGAGAAACGCCTCCATCTTGTCTTGTAATCAAGGTCAACAGTATCAAAGGAGTTTTCTGAAAGACTTGACATACAATGTAGATGATGGTCTGGAGGAAAAATCCTTCCGATTTCTGAGTTTGTTATACCATCTTGACTATTCCCATCACTGGACAACAACAGTAACTGGCAACTCTAAATCCCAGAGAGGAACAAAATAGTACTAGAGGTACAGAAATCCTTTGCTGTGGATTTTCTTGTGAAAAGCGGCTGGAGAAAAAAAAACTTTAGTACTATCACTCCTATCTTTTCTATGGTTCTTGCTGTTCCCCTTGTCTCTCTCATGGTACCCATCTTCCTCCATGTATTTTTAACAAATCTACAGATTTAGGCTTGGTCCTCGTTACTAACATAGATGACCACAAAATTGAGATTGAAGTTGAAGCCCTTTTAGTGCTGGATCAAGAACTGCCTTTCTAAGTTTGCAAGAATGTGCAACTTTTTCTGTATGCAACAGTCTGAAGGTTAAAAGATTCACACAGATCAAATTTCTCATTAAAATTAACTTCTCCCAGATAGAAAGTAAGCAAAATATGCTTACTATGGTAACTTTTTGAGGCCATACCAACATTTAAGAAAGTTCTTTTTTGCATGACTCAAGAACATCCAGCCTTTCAAGAATTTTGTTTTTTTTTTCTTTTTTTTTTAGTTTTGCAGGGTTAAAACAAGAAAATAAGCAAAAAAAATCCTAAATGCTAAAACAAATCGCCTTACACATAAAAAGCATGCAACAAAAATTGGTACTTGCCAGAGCTGAAAGAAATAAATTTTACAAGGAGCAGTAGCAGAATATTAAACCCTGGGGTGAGGTAGAGAATCAAGAAACTGCCTAAAAAGTGAAAACTAGACACTTCCGATCTGTTCCGATGATGGGAAACACAGAATATATTACAACTGAGACAAAACTGAACAACATAAAAATTCTACACAAAAATCAAACTTTTTATAGGCTTATAGGCAAGTACTAGGGTAGCTGTCCTTATGGGCCATTTTAAGCCTAGCCAAGTTCCCTTTTTGTACTTGAAATAAACTATCCCATATGGATATAGATCGGCCTTACCCATCCCATGGTTAGTAATTGTATATTACCCCCAGTGAGAATAACTGTGATCACACCATAGATAATTTGAGGGGACCCATGCATGGGATAAAGCATTTAGGAGCTGCCTCTGTCCATTAGTAGTACAGGGGATAGTCCTGGGGTAAATCTGTTTCCAATCCACAGATCTAAGCTGCACTTGAATTTGGACAGGGACGAACTTTGTTTTAAATGGATGGGGAGCCAGTTCCATAGCAGCAGTATCCTCTGGGAGATATACCTATCCCTCCAAATTACTCTGTTGATGTTGAAGAAGAGGTTTAGACTCCAAGCTCGAGTATTTCTGATGCCATTTAACTTTCTTATGTTCAGTAAATCCATCAGTGATGGGTCGAAAGATGCCTTGTATGCCAGGCACAGATCACTTTTTAGCAATCTATAGGATACAGAGTATAGGGGAAAGAGCTTTTAATCATGTAGAACATGTTTAGGCCTTGTGTTCTTTTAGCAGGGATTTCTGTGGATGTTCAAGTTGTTGCATGTGTCTAGAGAGATACATGCCAAAGGGGGTATTATATTCAATGACTGGCCTAATAAGGGCTCAGTAAAGGGAAATAATGACATCCCTAAATCTAGACAAAATGTCTGTTTATAAGCTGACAATACAGAGGGACTTTCCAACAACAATGGACACATGCTGGTCAAAAAAGTTGGGTCACTAGTCCACGCAAGTTCCCAAATCCTGAACTGGGTCATCTCTTCAGATACATTTTTAAATGCTGTTGGGGGCCATTCTTCTCCAATGTGAGCTTCTTGATCTTCAAGAGATCTAGAGAAAGGGTTAACTAGCAAAATACTGTGGGCAAAGAAAGGGGAGGTGTTATCAGCCTGGTAAAGTTTTAGATGCTGAGCTGATTCAAAGCTTGCTGTTCACGTCTGTTGGTAGATGAGTATGAACCACCTCAAGCTGGATGTTACTGCATTTAGAGTAACTAGCGTCACAGACAATAAGACATTGCTGTGTGTCATAAAATTAAATGATAATGATACTTAGCTGCTTACAGATATTTTCAGTTAAAAAAGGTATATGCTCAGTAAAACAATGTTTAATTTGTGAAGTTTGTATTTAAATATGATGTTGCTAGTAAGCTGGCGGTAGTGGTAGAGTGAATTATTATTCAGGTTTTTCTTTTCCTCTGATACTACATTGGGTACCATTTCTTACAAGGTAGTGATAAGTATTAAATCTACAGGCTTAAGCTGAAAAGACGGTTTTAAAACAGAATAGGAAGTGTTAAGAACTGATGGGACTGTACAATACTGGAATGAACTGGAAATAACTGGAAGAAATAGGAATAAATGTCTGTTAATTACCCAAACTTGTGTTGAACAGGTACCAGTCTCTCTTTATGTGCTAAGTCTTCCTGTACCTTTCAGAATAAAGTCTGCATACTCTTAGTTCAGTTAAGAACTTATTATGTACAGTAGAGGTAGATGTCAACAATATCTGAATCAAATCTTAATGTCCAGAGCATCTGCAGTCATTATACTTTGTGTAAATTCTGTAACTTGGAATGTAATAATTACTGTCTCAAAAAAAAGTGCTGATGATTATGTCCATAGTTTCTGCATTCATATTCCTATCCTCCAGAAAATCATTAATATTCTGGAAGGCTGACCTGACCTCTCCACTCACTCTCGAATGTCTGTACCAGACTTCTGAGGACTACACTGCAATGACCTTTTGCACATCCATCCAAACGGACGAATCTAACTGTGTCCGTAGTATCTCCTAACAATAACAAATCCTGTAAATTTTTACACGCCTCTAACCTTGGATACCAAGCCTTGTACCATACAAACAAAATGTGTTTTGTTTGTACTCAATGTACTGCACATTCTGTTCTTATCAATATTCTTGACTGAAGGCTATTTTCACTGATTGACCATGCATTCACTGAAACTGTATGCAAACTCTGAAGGCCTGCTTTAATATGGATGCATTTCTAGACTTACACAAAGAGAATACTGTATTTTTGTCTACATTTAAATGAAACCTGATCTTACAGGAAGTAACAGAGCAAATGTTGAAACTGCAGAAAGGAGTTTAGATTACTAAAAAAACGAACACCTGGATGGAGAAGCAATGCACACTTAGGGACTACAACACAGGTCTGCAATGCTCTCTCTCAAACCTGCACCAGGGTAATTAGGAGTTTCAGAAAAATACACAAAAGCTACTTAAAGTTTCTATCCACATATCATTAGCCAGCTTACAAAAATTTAATGGACCACAGTAAAAGCATATAGACCTTGCTCTGCCATATCAAATCTACATGGTCAGATACTGGATGAAAGTAGAAGACAAAACATCCAAAGTAGAAGTGTCACCTTCACATAGGTTTACAAGTGCTTACTAGGTTACTGATCTGTGTGGCTCTTAAGAAGCCTAGCCCTACATTCCCATGGTAATTTTTAGTCCTTATATATTGTGTACAGCTATCCCGGAGATGAGCAGAACAAGAATAGGTTGGGAGATTTACATGTTGCCTTTGTTTATGAGGAATAAGGGTGATAAACCGGGGTGAATTTATGGTCACCATCCCATTCATCCAAATTACATCTGAACAGACCAAGAGAAGTACTTTGCCTTATGTGGTGTTTATACCACCACTGGACTTATCTGTAGAGAGAGAAAGTTTATACCACCACTGGACTTATCTGTAGAGACAAAGAGAGAAAGAGAGACAGAGAGAGAGAGACAGAGAGAGAGAGAGAGAGAGACACAGAGAGACAGAGACAGAGAGAGAAAGAGAAAGAGACACGCTGGCTCTGAGTTTACTGAGAGGCTACTGACAGGTTGCCTCCGTAGCCTGCACAATGGAGAGAAGAGGGAGAAAACTTTTGAGACGGTCTGCATAGTTTTTATTATTTAGGCCTTTGATTTTCTTAGGAAATGTGCGTGTGCTAGCTCCACCTGTGACAGGTAAATACTTTGCCATACATAAATGAAAACCTTAGGCTGTACTGTTTATATTTTATAAAGAACTATGCTACAAATTAAATGATCTAGTTTACAAAATATAATACATGTGGAATGCTAATGGCGTACCTCTGGAAATATGTCCATTTATTCCGGGTCATTACACTGTGGCATTTCTTCCAATGGCTTAGTGGCAACCAATATGGGAGTACCTAAAATATAGAAAAAAAAAGGACAGTCATTCATTCATGTCAGGCAGAAAATCAAAAGGCTTGATTGGAATTTCAGAAATTACATATCTGTCTATGTAAAGTATATGATTTGGTATTTCTTACCCAGGGTAGAAATGCTAAATCATCAAGTACTTGCCTTTTCTACCTGTACAGAAACTAAAATTTGAAATAATACATCTTCACAAAAAAAAAAGGAGTGACTGCATTACCAAAGGAAGTGCCTTATTTGCAGCAGAGAGCATAGATACTATATTAATGGAGACACAGTCAACCACATCTGATTGGCTAACATTTGAGAAAAGTGAGAAGAGCAGCACCTGTCTACTAACATTTGAGAAAAGTGAGAAAAGCAGCACCTGTCTACTAACATTTGAGAAAAGTGAGAAAAGCAGCACCTGTCTACTAACATTTGAGAAAAGTGAGAAAAGCAGCACCTGTCTACTAACATTTGAGAAAAGTGAGAAAAGCAGCACCTGTCTACTAACATTTGAGAAAAGTGAGAAAAGCAGCACCTGTCTACTAACATTTGAGAAAAGTGAGAAGAGCAGCACCTGTCTACTAACATTTGAGAAAAGTGAGAAAAGCAGCACCTGTCTACTAACATTTGAGAAAAGTGAGAAAAGCAGCACCTGTCTACTAACATTTGAGAAAAGCAGCACCTGTCTACTAACATTTGAGAAAAGTGAGAAAAGCAGCACCTGTCTACTAACATTTGAGAAAAGTGAGAAAAGCAGCACCTGTCTACTAACATTTGAGAAAAGTGAGAAAAGCAGCACCTGTCTACTAACATTTGAGAAAAGTGAGAAGAGCAGCACCTGTCTACTAACATTTGAGAAAAGTGAGAAGAGCAGCACCTGTCTACTAACATTTGAGAAAAGTGAGAAGAGCAGCACCTGTCTACTAACATTTGAGAAAAGTGAGAAGAGCAGCACCTGTCTACTAACATTTGAGAAAAGTGAGAAGAGCAGCACCTGTCTACTAACATTTGAGAAAAGTGAGAAGAGCAGCACCTGTCTACTAACATTTGAGAAAAGTGAGAAGAGCAGCACCTGTCTACTAACATTTGAGAAAAGTGAGAAGAGCAGCACCTGTCTACTAACATTTGAGAAAAGTGAGAAAAGCAGCACCTGTCTACCAACATTTGAGAAAAGTGAGAAAAGCAGCACCTGTCTACTAACATTTGAGAAAAGCAGCACCTGTCTACTAACATTTGAGAAAAGTGAGAAAAGCAGCACCCGTCTACTAACATTTGAGAAAAGTGAGAAAAGCAGCACCCGTCTACTAACATTTGAGAAAAGTGAGAGAAGCAGCACCCGTCTACTAACATTTGAGAAAAGTGAGAAAAGCAGCACCCGTCTACTAACATTTGAGAAAAGTGAGAAAAGCAGCACCCGTCTACTAACATTTGAGAAAAGTGAGAAAAGCAGCACCCGTCTACTAACATTTGAGTGAGAAAAGTGAGAAAGCAGCACCTGTCCACTAACATTTGAGAAATGTGAGAAGAGCAGCACCTGTCTACTAACATTTGAGAAAAGTGAGAAGAGCAGCGCCTGTCTACTAACATTTGAGAAAAGTGAGAAGAGCAGCGCCTGTCTACTAACATTTGAGAAAAGTGAGAAGAGCAGCACCTGTCTACTAACATTTGAGAAAAGTGAGAAGAGCAGCACCTGTCTACTAACATTTGAGAAAAGTGAGAAGAGCAGCACCTGTCTACTAACATTTGAGAAAAGTGAGAAAGCAGCCTGTCTACTAACGTCTACTAACATTTGAGAAAAGTGAGAAGAGCAGCACCTGTCTACTAACATTTGAGAAAAGTGAGAAGAGCAGCGCCTGTCTACTAACATTTGAGAAAAGTGAGAAGAGCAGCGCCTGTCTACTAACATTTGAGAAAAGTGAGAAGAGCAGCGCCTGTCTACTAACATTTGAGAAAAGTGAGAAGAGCAGCGCCTGTCTACTAACATTTGAGAAAAGTGAGAAGAGCAGCGCCTGTCTACTAACATTTGAGAAAAGTGAGAAAAGCAGCACCTGTCTACTAACATTTGAGAAAAGTGAGAAGAGCAGCGCCTGTCTACTAACATTTGAGAAAAGTGAGAAGAGCAGCGCCTGTCTACTAACATTTGAGAAAAGTGAGAAGAGCAGCGCCTGTCTACTAACATTTGAGAAAAGTGAGAGCAGCACCTGTCTACTAACATTTGAGAAAAGTGAGAAAAGCAGCACCTGTCTACTAACATTTGAGAAAAGTGAGAAAAGCAGCACCCGTCTACTAACATTTGAGAAAAGTGAGAAAAGCAGCACCCGTCTACTAACATTTGAGAAAAGTGAGAAAAGCAGCACCTGTCTACTAACATTTGAGAAAAGTGAGAAGAGCAGCACCTGTCTATTACAACACAAAGTAAAACAGACACCATTAAATTTCTTTTGATTGGCACAAAAAAAAAAAAAAACTCTAAGCTACACTCAAGAAAAGCTGTTTGTTCCTCACAGCACTACCACCAATTCACGTCTTCTACAAGTGTCAAAAAGAATGTAGTCAAGTAATTTTATTTGCTTGAAGCAGTTTATACAAACTGCGCAACAGTTCCAACCCACAGCATACAGGCAGACATACTGTACATCATCAGCACCAGAAAGTACATATGCAAAAGAAAAATGCCGTAAAACTAATACTTAAAAAAATACCTACATCATCGGCCACAAAACAATTATGTACAAAAATGAAGCACACACAAACTTACCCATATTTAACTACCATGCAGATTTAGCACAGGACATCAGGGACGACACTGCATTGTAATTCTTTACACTTACAAACTGCTAAACTAATTTAGCATAGATTATAACATCAAAAATATAACTACCAACCCATCCATTTTCTGTCTCACTCTCCCTGGTCAGGAAAATGGTGGTAGCCTTTTCACCAGCAACAATTTCTAGCATATATCATCTCTAAGCATTTTCTTATTTTTATTTTATTTATTACATTCTAAGATATAACTGGTTAAGTGGGATGGTATATTAACCCCTTTTTAGCTACAACTGGGGTACAAACTGTACATTCTTTTTGACATACAACACAATAAGTTGCATACAATTATGCAGTCTCAAACACAAAAGATATTTACAGAGGTGTAATTTCATTATATGGCAAGGGATGTCCGACACATTCAGAATTTTTATTAGCAAGTGTTACGAAAACAGTTCCGGTGTCACAAAGCATTTCACTTAGATGCATCTTCTAAATGTTGTTGAAAATGTTTTTTTCCAATTCAAAGCATTTAAGCATTCCCAAGTAAACTGTTAAATCTGTCTCTGGCTTACTTCCCACTGTCTGTGCCTGAGCATTCAACAAGAATTTGCACCAAATGCCCACACAACCTGATCTGGGTACTTTCAACCCAGAACGGCAGCAGTGGAACTGTGAGATCTTTCCAGGTTATAAACCTCCTCACTGCATCATTACATCATTAACTAGGAGCCCAGAAATCCTGTGAATGAGCTTCATTTCCATCACTTGTATTCACAATCTCATCTTTCAGTGACTTCTCAAAGCTCCTGACAACAGATAAGAAGTAAGACTTGGTCTGGCTGGAAAACTGATGCCTTTGTCCTACAACTCATTTTATCATCAGTCTTGTACAATGTCTGCAGTACTGCAAACACTACACCTATCTGCAGGCCAATCTCTCAGTCACTTTCTACCTTCACCTGTGAAAAAGACTAGCTTACCTGAGCTCCTTTGCCTTTGGAAGCCTCTCTACCATCCTTCACCCACAAAATCAAATCCAGGATTTTCATCTCAACCATTCTATACTTGGCAGCAAACGCTGCATGTTTGAGATCACAGTCACTTTCTATAAAGAGAGCATCATCATCTACAACTAACAGATGTAGTCCTCATCCCCCTAAAATGGATGCTCTTCAGTCAAATCTGCAATCTAATAACTTGCCTATTAAAATCATGAGCAGTAGAAGAGACAAGATGCACCCCGGGGTAGTAATACATCTACCAAGCATATATTTACCACCCGGAATTGGGGAGACAACTCTTGTTCCAAAAACGTAAGAACTGAATGGTACGAGGCAACAGCCCAACAATCCTGAAATACTACAGGACCTCCCCGAATATATTTCTGTTTATACTTTCAAATGGCTTCCTTAGATCCATCCAACATACACAGAGTAGTGACACATTTCCACGACCGCTCCCATGGCTATGATGAAATCTGCACTGTTCTAGAATCAAACTCTCAACTTTTAGACAAAGTCTCCTTCCTGCCAATTTAATGCAGGCTTTCTCAGAAGGCTGAGAAGCCTAATCAAACTACAATTGGAAATGCATTCTACTGTTTCCCTTTACAGGAGCTAGCAAGTACCCATACACCTGCCTGGAGATTCTGCTGAGGAGCAACTCCAAAACAAGAGGGGGACCATGATTAAATGACAAATTATGCAACTCTAATTTTCTGTCATATTGAGTTAGGCTACATAATTCTCATCTTGACTACTATGCAACAGACACTTGACAAAACAAACAGCATCATTAACCTCAAAACCTTAGCAACGTCATTGTGTTACAGTAGACAGCATACCAATGTAGCTAGTTAGGAAACCGCTTTATATATAAAAAAATGACAAACTATTTAGTAAAGCAATTTTAAATACTAAAAATATTACAAAATTTCAACAAAAAATAAGGGTTTAGGAAACTACTTTAATGCAAAGATTCACTAATCAACTAAAAATGGCATAATTAACAGTATACCATCATTAGAAGCAAGTTATACTGACATTTACTCAAAATTGAATTACATAAGGAATAAATAAACTTGCCATAACTCACACCTAAACATGGTGTTATAAAGTTCCGGTGTAACTCCTCTACGGGAAACTACATCAATGCGAAAGGTGATTTCAAAACTGCTACTAAGAAATGCAAATCTTGAACTCACATCACTATTTCTAACTAAATAACTACAACAACTTTGTTTCTAAGAAAAACTTTTATAACCAACTACTTTTACAATTAACGGTGAAATTCATTTAGGATGGGTTTCACTCACTGGATGAAAACCTTTGCTTCAGAAGACATCTGCAAAACTTATGAATAAGATTCATCCTACATTTTATTTTATTAAGAAG
>NC_056741.1:1091965222-1091980222 GCF_019279795.1 Protopterus annectens
GGACTGCGTGATACTGAATAATTTAAGAGTAGTAGCTCTGCTCGCAAACCCTCAGGTCACTTATCCCCAAGTAGCAGTATGACTCAGTCATAGTCCATGTGGGTGTGAATGACCTGAGATGTAACTCCTTGGAGTGTATGAAGAGAAACATGATTGAGCTCTCAGAATATGTCACAGGCAGGTGTGATCCTAGCATTGAGCACCATTCGACAGTCTCCAAAGACGATGCCGCAATACCAGCAGAAAACGATCGACTTTAATAACTGGCTTAGCTACTGGTGTTATTCCAAAGGGGTCCAATAATTGTCTGTCTAGGAGGACATGGTTGATTGATAAATCAGAATGGCTTTCACCTGTCACCTCTAAGCTTTCAGATACTGGTCAAGACATTATCTACCCCTATAGTGCCACTTTTAGGCATTGCCAAACAAACAAACCTTCCAACAAACAAAACTATTCAGGAAAAGCTATAGGTGTTACTATACAATGCTAAGAGCCTCAACAAGAAACTGTGCTCCCTGGAAGCTCTCCTCACCCTGACAATGCTGATGTCTGTGCAGTTACTGAAACTTGGTTCATAGCCATGGAAAACACTCTGGCAGTGCAAGGCTATAATGCCCTTCATACATTCCGACCACCCACTGAACATGAAAGTGCAAAAAACAGGTGCATCTATCTACATAAGGGATAAGTACACCTCAAGGCTGGTCAAACAATATAATATGCTTGAGCTACTCTATGTCCAACTAACCATGGGAAAAATCCATTACCATATCCTTGCTACAAGTCCCCCACTATGAACCAAGAAACCCATACATCATACCTTTTATTTAATTTATATTTGTTAACTGGGAAGGTCCGACGTGGAATAAAGCCAATTTTCAGTGGATGCCCGGGGAGAAATGCTCCAGAAGTATGTCTTTGTAACGTGGAAGGAATCTGGATCACCTGGAGGAAACCCACATGAACACAGGGAGGACATGCAGACTACACACAGAAGGCACTCCAGCCAAGAATAGAACCAGAGAACCTCTTCGCTTTTTGGCGACAATGCTAACACTTCACCACCACCTAAAGTTGCAAGGATTAATCACCATCGAGCTCAATACCACATTCATGGGTAATTTTAACTATCTCTCTATTAATTGGGAGGCATACATGATCCCTACCATGCAGGCCCAAAGATTTCTTGACTTTGCAAATTTCAAATGCCCTGAAGCAGCTAGTCTGCACTACCATTAGAGAAAAGATATCCTAGATCTGATACTCACAAATATGGGAGAGTGCTCCATGTGATGTCCTCACTGATAAGATCAGATCACAAAGCAGCCTCCCTTGAAATAAAAGGTAAAACTAGGCCCTCTCCACCTAACCCTAAAAACTTTAAAAACTTCTCCAAGGTAAATTACCCCCTCTAAGGGATGGCATACCTAGTTTCCAAGCTCCTCCATATCCAGAAAACACAGAAACCTATGCAGAAGCATACACAAAAACCCTGTATGATCACATAAACAACTGCATAGAAACAACAGTACCAAACTGAACTAAATCCAGGTCAAACCGCAAAAACAAAGCCACCCCAGTGGACCTCTGGTATTAATAGGTTGTACAACAAAAGAAAGAAAATCCTGTTGAGAAGTAAGAGGGAATGTGCACAACAGAGGAATAAGCCCCTCATTAGTCTAGACAAGCAAATCAGGGAACTAGTCAAGTCTCTCAAAGCAGTAAAAACAGCCTCCAAAGCTAAGGATAACCATAAGGCATTTTTCAGTTATGTCCGTAATCTTAAGAGCAACACCCAACAATGTGTGAAATTAGTTGTACATGAAATCTCCTATACTAATCTAGAAGATATAGCAAATCTGCTGGCTGACAAATTCAGCTCAAATTTCACCTCCCATCACCCCCAGTAGCACCCCCAAGAAATACCCTTCACCACCAATTCTCAACAAAAAACAGGTTGCCACTGCACTCTCTAAAGCCAAAACCAGAGCTTCAGTGAGACCTGATAATATACCAGGCTACCTCTCAAACAGCTTAAATCTGGACTTCAGGCCCATTGGGATCTCTGTTTAACCACAGTCTCCAGGTTTTGTCCCAATAAAGTGGAGGACAGTAACAGTCATCCCTCTGCATAAAGGGGGACCATCTACTGACCCAGGAAATTACAAACCTACAACTTTGACTAGTTTTATATGTAAGGTCATGGAATGAATAATCATGGACCTGATAAATAATGACATAGGAGACCTCCAGACACTGGACCTTACCCAATTTGGCTTTATCAAGGGCAGATGATGCCTACTGAATTGTGGATTTCTCTGAGAAAGTTACTGAGACCATGGATGAAGGTAAAACAGTACATACCTCCCACCTCAACCTGGCAAAGCACTTAATACAATTCTCCACTCAGGTATTTAAATAAACTCACAAAACTGGGCATAAATCCCTGTCATCAGATGGATAGCCAATTGGCTCAAGGACAGGACATATGTGGTTAAAGTGGGTGAATCCGGATCCAGCAAGAGGCCAGTTACTAGTGATGTGCCACAGGGTTCAGTACTGGGACCAGTCATTTTGGGAATAGACTTCTTTGAAGTTAAGGCTAATATGAAAAGCCTCTGGATGACAAAGTCTGCTGACTGTAAGCTGGGGACAATCAGTGAATCTTCCCAGTGATGTAGATATCCTTCACAACAGTCTAAATCAGACAAATGACTGGTGCCAGAACCATGGCCTAAAACTAAATGCAAAAAAATCATCATCATACCCTTTGGGAAATCAAATACCCCTGCAAATTAAAACATCAATAGCACACCCCACAGAGTAAACTCAGAGGTGAGAAATCTAGGTACACAGATAGACAGTAGCCTGAACTTTAACTGCTATGTGTCCACAGTGGTGAGGAAATCCTTTTATGTGGCACAACTTATAGGTAAAAGTATGGCATCCAGAGCCAAGGAAATTATAGTCCTGTTGTACTCAGCCCTCATTAGACCAATAACAGAGCAAAATGAATCATTTGGCATGTACTTGACTAGGCACCTACAGCTGTTGGAGCGACCTCACAGGTTTCTCATCCACAAAAAGATCAGTCACTAGTGGTGTCCCACAGAACTCAATGCTGGAACCATTCCTGTTTGACATTTTTTTCTCAGAAGTCAAAGCAGACATTATTGTTCTTTGATTGACCAAATTTGCGAACAATCGTAAGCTGTGAGCAGTCACTTGTTGTTGTATCTTTCGGCTTTTCCCGGTTTGGGGTCGCCACAGCAGAACTCCGGATTTTTACGTGCCGAGTTACCAGCTCTGACGCACAACCTTCAACGAAGGTACGCCCTTTCACGCATGTCTCTACGCAGAAGACGTTCTAGCTGAGAATCGAACCAGACAGCGTCTTATTGTGAGGTGACAACGCTACCGCAGCACCACCACCACTGGTCTAAGCTGTGAGCAGTCACTAAATCCCAGAAAACCTCAGCCATCCTCCAGGAGGGCTTGTCTGAAACACAAAACTAGCATTGAAATTGTGAACTAAAGCTAAATGCCAAAAAGTACATTACTGTATCCTTTGGGAACCAGACTGTCCCAGTAAACTGCCACATTGACAATGCATCCTTTACAGTCAAGCCAGTAATTACGAGATTTGGAAACATATGTATACAGTGCTCTACAATTTGACTAGCATGTGTCTAATGTTGTGAGAAAATCCTTCTATAGCTTATAAGCAAAGGGATAGAGTTTCACTCCAGATATGTCACTACTCATTAGGCCCATCAATGAGTACAATGTCCTCTTGGGAATGTACCTGTTCAGACATGTGCAACAATTAGATTGCCCACAGAGGTTACTCACAAAGAGAGTACACAGACTAAACCACAAAACCTACATGGACCACCTTAAAGCGATATCACTATATTCACTGTTTATCTGTTTCTGGCTATAAGGCATCCTCTGACCCAGTACTAATGTATCTACTAAACATCTGCAAGCCAAATGATATCAGAAATAGCCAATTCAGACACTTCAGCCTCTTCTGCAACACAAAACAGAATGGTTTGGAGGGATAGGTACACATCTCAGAGGATACTTCTCCACCTGCTCCTCCTCTGGAACGGACTCTCCATCTACATAAAACAAAGCTCATACCTTTCTTTATTCAAAAGCAACTTAAATCAATGGATGGGAATAAAGAAATGTATTCATGGACTGCCACTATGGTATTAATGGACAGAGGTAGCACCTAAATGCTCTATCCTGCAGCAGGGTCCCTTCCAATACTACTTAGCAGTATGGTCCTGGAAAAATTCATTCATTCATTCAAAAACAGGAATTATTGGAATAAAAACCACGGTAAAGGTAATTTGAACATCTAATGAAATTGCATGGTAGGCATTAAATGGCTCTTCAGGGCAGTTAAACTGTCCCCGATTTTGACGCAAATTTTGGCTCTGTCCCTCCTAATCCTTTCAAAAACTGCGGATTTTGGAGGAAAAGTGGTGAATAAATACACAGATTAAACTTCTTCAGAAGGTGTACATTAACTCACATTTTCACATTCTTTCAATGTGTCCAGATAACAGTATTAATCTTTTAAAAGCATCCATGATTACTCCTGCTTATTTCACTGATATTGCCAACATCCTGGCAGATAGGTTCAGTGCTAATTTTACCCCCCTCTCACCCCCTAAAGGGCCCATCGCTATACCAGAATAATGCAAAGTTCCTGTAATCACGGCTGCACAGGTAAAAATCACACTCTCCAAAGCCAAGAACACAGCATTCATGGGACCAGACAACATCACAAGCTGCGTTCTACATGAACTACAGAACGAGCTGGCACCCCACCTAAGTACCATGTTCAATCATAGCCTCACCTCAGGCTTTGTGCCCACTGAAGGCACACAGCGACGGTTAACCCACTCCACAAAGGGGGAGCCACCACGGACCCCGGGAACTACCGCCCCATTAGCCTCACAAGCTTGGTCCGCAAGGCCATGGACCATATCATCATGGAACTCATAAACAAAGACATTGGTAATCTCCAAACTCTGGACCCCACCCAGTTCGGGTTTGTAAGAGGCAGATCATGTCTCCTAAACCTGATAGACTTCTTTGAAGCAGTCAACAAAGCCATAGACGAGGGTAAGGTGGTTCACACAGCCTATCTAGATCTTGCCAAGGCTTTTGACAGCATCCCCCACTCTGGAATTATAGATTAACTCACTAAACTAGGTATAAATCCCTATGTCACAAGATGGGTTGCCAACTGGCTCACTGACAGAGCCCACACTGTGAAAGTAGCAGACTCCAAATCCGACTTCAGACGAGTGACAAGTGGAGTACCTCAGGGTTCAGTCCTGGGTCCTCTCCTGTTTGGTATCTACTTCTCTGAAGTATAGGCTAACACAGAAGGTCTTTGACTAACAAAGTTTGCAGATGACTGCAAACTAGGAGCCATAATCGAAACTCCGAACAATGTGGACATCCTACAAAAGGGCCTCACTGAGACAGATGCCTGGTGTCAAAGCCATAGCCTCAAGCTCAATGCCAAAAAGTGCACTGTCATCCCCTTTGGTAAAAACTCTGCACCAATGAACTACAACATAGGCGGTAGTATACTTAACACTGAAAGTGTGATGAGACCTTGGGACACAGGTGGACAGTAGTCTCTCCTTTGATAATCACATGGCCACAGTAGTCAGGAAATCCTTCTATGTGGCACACCTCATCACAAAAGGTTTCTCATCCAGAAAAAAAAAAAAAAGAGGTCATTGTTCCCCTCTACTCATCATTCATTAGACCCATTATAGAGTACAACGCCCCTTTTGGTATGTACCTCACAAGACAGATACAACAACTGGAAAGGCTGCAGAAATACCTCACAAAGAGGATTACCGGCCTCAAACAGATGCCCTACGCAGACTGTCTCAAAAAACTCCAGCTTTACTCCATCGCATATCGCGTACTCAGAGGTGATCTCTGCCTAACATACAAAGCTATGTCAAACCCAGAGCTGTTGGACATGCTCCACTTAAAAAAATCCCAATTCCTCCGAGCTACACACTCTAGGGACCTTAACCCTGTCACCACAATAAACAGAACATGCCAGAGGGATAGATTCCTGTCCCAGAGACTTCCCATACTCTGGAATAAACTACCCATCTATATCAAACAAAGCTCTTCAAAAAATCTTGATGATCGGATGTGAAATAGGAAATTCACCCAGAGGATCACTTCTGTGGCTCTGCTCGACAGTGGCACAGGAAAATAATTTTCTTGGGTGGCAAAAGCCAGGGTACCTTTTTGGCTGGGCTTGTATAGGCTAGGGCCGATAGCCTAGTACCTACCTATGAACCTATCTGTCCACGATGGGATGAGAGCTATGATTCTACTGCTCACCTGCATGTGTGTGTTTGTGTGCAAAGGCATTCATATATTGCACAGAAAAGTGAACTTCGCATTTCATTTGGGATTCTAGCTCATTCACTGCCAACTAGTCTACTTTCTCGACTTTCCCACCTTTTGTCTTGATGTTTTCTTTTTGTTTCTGGGGGACATCGTGCTTTCTGTTATAAATCGAAGCGCTTTGTTTTGTTATGGGAGAACATGCACAGCTGAGACAATTGGTATACTAAGTTACTAACTCACATATAATAAAGCAAGGACACTTGGGTTTCTACACTGAATACATAATGAATAAAGACTTCCCTACTCAAGTCTTTCAAAAAAGTGGTATTCGATTAGAACAATCCTTTGTCTTTGAAGCATCTTAAAACGTAGATGCATTTTCCAAAATCTGGGTAAATATCTACAATACAATTATTGAATAAAATTAATTATAAATGCAGTTGCCTTAGTTATAGAATTATTAGCTTATTAAACTTACGAAATATGATTCTAGTCTACAAGTTAACTAGGTAAGAAACTCCTGACATCCACTTCTGCTTCAACCTGTACTCTGCTGTGTGTCTCAGTCAGTTCCACCCACCTATTCCGGCTCCACCTTCAATTTGCTTCACTGAGTTCCTCTCGATATTGAGATGAAACGTAAGCAAGACAAATCAAAGAAGCACTTTCAATGTCTGAAACTGTAGATTAATATTCCCCACGAATATAAGTGACACAGTAATAGAAAGCCCATTCGAGAAACTGAAAGTCTTAAAATTCCCACGGACAAAAAGGTAGGCAGCATGTTATACAGTTGATTCAGCAAGTATGATTAAAACGAACAGACTTCCTTCGCCGTGATACTACTTATTTTAATGTAATGTACGGAAAACATAAGTAGAGAGAGGTAATGATTTGCTCAAGGTCACGCACCATCTCAACTACATATATGGCGGGACTTGAACACCAGTCCATCAAGTCGAAAGATAAATATCACACGTGAGTTAGTGTACAATATGTAACTGCATTTGACATCTGGGTGCTCTAAATTCCATTCGTGTTATGCTTAAATGCATCTTCACACAACAGCCGGGGAGTTATCAACAGACGATAATATCCAAAAATAGGATATTAAGTACCACCTACCTATCGTCATACACATCACTAATGTATATGCCGTCGGGCACTGAAACCTGCGTGTTTTGACAATAATTTGTTGTACCCTTTAGTGAAGCATGATTAGTATAGGCCTACAAACTCCTATTCTGTTTTCTACACAGTAATAAACGTTTATATGCTTTACAGCAGTATGATGTACCCACCTTTGTTCTTATATTCTTTTACGTGCTTGATGTGGAAGGCTATAGCAATACCTAGTCAACGTTTAATCCCGCTATAATTCAATAACTTGAAATGTAGTCTAGGAACACAAAAAGCTAACACAAGTTTCTCGTCTATTTTGGTAACTTATAATGAAGGTGCACGGTACTGCTGTACTGGAAATGGTGGTGACGTCATTTGTGGGATTGGTGGTTGCTGTAGTTTTCGTACGTGGTTGTTTTACTGAGGTACGTGGGTGAATTACTGACGGCAGCTAATTTCTGAAACGTCTAGAATTTTTTTGTGGTTTCTATCGTTTTGGTGCTGCTGCTTGTGGTGTTATGTCAGACTCTGGTCATAGTCAGCCTGGAATGTATGGTCCTGGTCGGCGAAGGAGGCGGCGTAGGGAGAGGGAGCCTGGGTTGCCCGCAGGGCCCTTGGGTGTATCTGGAATCGGCAGGGAGAGAGAATATTCGTCCAGGGATCGGAGGGTGAGTATGTAGAAGTTAAATTTGATGACTTAGAAGAGTCGGACTTCAAAGAGAGGCGTGGCTGTGAATGATGAGAGAGATATTTCTGTATATGGACTGTTTAGTTTTATAGACGTTGAATCATACTTGTTTTTCCTTAGCATTGCGAAGTTTTCTCTCTTTTGGTATCTCTTGAATTTTATTACATTGTATTCAGACTTACTTTATGGTTGTTACTGATTTTTATTCGTAGATGTATTATTTTGTTCCCTATATAAAAATGTTGAAAGACTGTAAGGATGGCAGTCATGAAATGCATTCTTGTTACATTATGTGCTGTTTTTCAGAAAACGGATACTCATGGGCATTATCTATATAGATTCAATTTTCTGAGTAACAGGTAGTTATTTTATGTAAAAGTTTTGCATTCTTGTTGACGTTTGACTTTGCTGCTGATTTTGGCTTTGTGCTGAGAGGGATTGTAGAACTATTTAAACACTTAATTTGTGGATGTAGCATGAAGTATTTTAAACGTTTACACTGGACTCCCAGAGACATTCTGCATGTTTTGCCAGATTATTCTACATTTTCGACGATATGGCTATGTGTTTGATAAAGAGAAGTTGCATACGTTTTTAAGCTCTCAAGTATTTAAAATATAGCAATGGCCTTTAAAACACCTAGCAGATGGTCAAAAAGAGGAGTGATTTCTTATTTTTTCAGAGAAGAATGTATTTATAAACAACACCCCACAAAGTTGGTTAGTATTAAGGAAGTGCTGTGTAGAACCAGTTAAGTTACTTGCAATCTTTGAAAAAAAATTACCTGGATACCCCCACCCCCGGATGTATAGTCCGTTTTCAGGAGCTACCTCGTAGGACCTGCTTGTTAAAGGTCCTACAAGGACAACCTGCTCTGCTGACAGAGAGAGAGAGAGAAAACCCTGGCTATGACCCAAGTGACCAAAGTTCGAATAGCATCTCCAGAACTTGATTGTGCTAGTAGGGAAGATGGGGTTGCTTCGTATTGGGGGTGGCTGCTGCTTGTTGGCCATGCCCACTATCAGCATGATCTGACCTTTGCTAGTAGGTGGGAGTAAATCCCGAGCAAAAAGCATAGCTACATTAATACCATTTAAAAAATATAATACGCTCCTTTCACTGAGACACCAACATTTGTATATACAGTTAACATTTCATTCTGTATGATACAGGAGGCTGTACAAATACAGTTTAAAGGAAATAAGTGCAGTTGTATTATTGGAAATGCACACTATTGTATAGATACACAGCGTATGATGGGATGGTGGCTTCACTACCCCAGTATACATGGTATGATCACACTTTTATCATTGGTATGTATAACTGAGGCTATAGTGTGCATAATTTTAGTGGTAAGACTGCAGTATGCACATGCATGTGCACGAACACACACAGACAACCAAAAGTATATGTTGTGCTTCACGTAAATATTTAACATGCATGCCTGCCTAACAAAATCCATATTCTCCCTTTTGTAGTAATTCAGATAGCCTCACAAGTTATATGGTTAAAGCAGCAATTTTCATGCCCCATTTTGTGCATCACATTATGCTTTTCCTCTGCACTTTGGAAGTCATGCTCCTTTTTTACGAGTTCCACACTTCTTCTCAAAAATAAAGGTCTTATTTCAGCCATGCAGTTTCCAGAACTAACTGAAGGGAAACTTCGTACAGTTTAAATTACAAGCTGCCACCTTAAACTGTATTTACTCTGTATTGAGTCAATTTTAAGTCCCTGTGGAACATAAAGATGCTGAGTGAACAGAAAAATTAAAAGAAACAGTAAGGAGATGAAATGTACAGGATATGAAATGGGATGAAGTAACGGCCAGAGAAAATGTAACGAGAGTAAGATTGGAAAACTTGAGGACCAGCTGCAGTACCTAACTTCTGGCTAAAAGTAGCTTTGAGTAAGAATTACTTGTAAGGTTATTGCTAGCAGACATCAACCTAGTTTATCATCCTCATCAACCCTCTTTTTTTCCCTATGTAGGGTTGGGGTTCCGTGTTAACCTTTGTCCTCCTTCTCGCTTCAGTGCCACACTCCTGCCATCTTCAACAATTGTGCCTGATTGTCACAGATCTTCTTTCACACGATCCATTCTTCTCTTTGCTGGCCCTCATTTCCTCTTGCTGTCTGTCGTAAATTTTTTTCATCAGATTCTCTCCTGCTTTTTTTTGCCCATGGGCCTGAACCACTGTAGTCTGTTCTCTTTGATCTTTTCTGCAGCTGGAGCTACTTTGGCTTCTGCTCTTGTGTCCTCGTTTCTTTGTTGTGATTTGATCATGTTGACCAGCATGTTTAACAACAGGAAAAACCATCCTAAAAACTATAAACCAGTAACTTGCTTTCCAATGATCTACAAACTGTATACTGGAATTGATGCAGAGTGTATAGTCATTTAGAGAAAAAAAAAACTCCATCATGGCAATAGAAGAATTGGGTAATAAAATCATATAGAACAGAGAATCATTTATTGCTTAATAGAGATTAGATTACAAAAAAGCATTTAACAGCATCCTACATTCATGGATGAAGAAGTGCTTCTAGAAGTGTAAGATGCAGTCTACATTGAACAATTACATTGCAGCAACCATGAAACAGTGGCAAACCACTTTGTAGTTTAAGCCTTGACAAAAAGCAAATTAGTATCCTAAGGATAAAAATTCAAAGGGGTATATTAAATGTTGAATTTCTGTCATCTTTGCTGTTTTGCCTTGTCCTTAAGTTGTTTACTTAACAGATTAGATTATGGTTACAGTTTGGCTACCAGGAAACAACCTTGCTTAAAGATCTGTCATCATCTTTTTGTGAATGACTGACTTAAATCTGTATCATCAGATGAATAGTTGTAAACACAACTGCAAGTGGTTAAAACTTTCCCAGGTAATAAAAATGTCATTTGGTTGTAATAAATGTGCAAAAGCAACATTTAAAGAAGGATAGTTGCAGTACCAGGTACATATCAACCTGGGACAGGATTGTGATGTAAAGTAACTTGAGCAGGAGGGAGTATATAAATATCTGGGAATTGATGAAGGATTGGCAATAAAACATAAACAAATGCAAATAAAGCTCACTTTTAGTTTTCTGAAGTATTCCGTACTAATATTAAAAACGGGTTGGGAGGGTGGCCTAATGGCTAATGTGTTTGCCTTACAAACACAAGGTGCAGGGTTCGAGTCTCACAAGGGATAATTGGCTAGGCTTAAAATGGCTTGTAAGGGCGGTTAGCCTAGTACTAATTTATGAACCTATGACGTATAGGCATAACTTCCAAGGTATGAACCAATTTGGTCTTCCTTACCTAACTTAACACTTTTGGGGTGATTGGCTACAAAAGGTATTGGATCATGTAAACAAAAATGCTTCGTGCTTATGAAGTGATGATATATAAAAATCAGTATATATCAACATTGCAAATTATTCACTCTGAGAGAGGTATAGGCCTTCTCGAAATTTATTACATGTGTAGATGTGTGGTCGTGGGACTGCACACATCTGCTGACTTCATCAGATCCAGATGTAGTTAAAGTTTTAAAACGTGAGAAGAGGAAGGTTAAGATCTCTCTGCTTAGTTTAGAAGTTCTGGTGCCAAGCGTAAATAGAAACCAAACCAGAAGTAGACAAAAACGAGACAGCAACTGAATATGCCAAAAACAAAAGAATAATAAAAAAAGAATCGGATAAGAAAAAAAATGTAGAAAAGTAAATATAGTGTCCAGTACATATGTGTCCTGAAATAACCTCATGTTGATCAGGATTGACGCAGGAATAGTTAAGGAGAGGTGAGTTGAAACCAAAAGTTGAACGTTTAATAATGGCAGCTCCAGATAGAGGGCCCACGTACACATTGGTTTACAAAATCCATTGAACATGAACCAGGCACATGTGGGTTCTGTAAAAAGAAAACGTTGCACATCTTTTTGTTGGGTGTGGCACACTCATGGCAAGGGTCTTAAACTGCAAGGCACAGTAGTGTGGCACTGGGGATTATGCTAACACTGCAATAAAGAAGAGCTGAGAACATGAACCACAAAAGCATTATAGAGAATGGGATCACCCATTACTAATACTTGAAAAAAAACATAGATGTAAGAAAAGAATAGATGCCAGAAAACCAGTTATAGTAGTCCACAAAAAAGAGTAAACTAGCATTGGTCATTGAAATTGCTTCTCCAAGTGATTACAGTGTTTTGCATACATTGAAGAAATTAAAAACTGTTGTGACCAAAAATATTCCCAGGTGAAACAGACTGCTCTGGAGCCACAAGCCAGGAATGCAATGTTTGTTTAAGCTCTAAGTGAATACTAAACAGCTTTTTGTCAGTAAGATTTCTTCAGAATGCAATAAACCCACTGAATCAGTTCTCTCCTTATATATATAATGTATGTATGTGTGTGTGTGTGTGTGTGTGTGTGTGTGTGTGTGTATATATGTATGTATATATATATATATATATATATATATATATATATATATATATATATATATAAAAAACACGTCCCGAATGACCCAAAAGTTCGTATATGGCAACACAAGTCCCAATGAACGCAATGGATAAATCACAAGCTTCTTGCAAATGTAACAAATAAATCCAGCAGCTAATATACGAATAAAAGATTTATTAGATAAAAACGTTAAGCGCTTATCGCGTTCCGCTTCATCAGACGTTTCAAATTTAAAATACTTAATCACAGCTTATATAGCAATCACATCACTTCCTGATAAACTCCCCTTCAACATCACTTCCTTTTTGAGTTGTTCAGCTATTTAAAAACAACACATAGCATATATAATACTTTCATGAATCATCAAAAAACAAAGCAGCATATCCAATAGACATCACTTTGCTAAACAATGTTGCTAGGAATAACTGATGCCTGCAACACACTAATTATGATAATAATGAACTATGCATATTCACGTTTGTTGGAAATGTATTAGACTGATATAAAAGTATGGTACGTATCACCTAATATATACCCTTTCAACGTCACTTCCAATTTGAATTATATTGCTATTTTAAAAGCAGCACATAGCATATATAGTACTTTCATAATTCATCAAAAGACAAAGCAGCGTATTTGATAAACATTACTTTGCAAAACAATAATTTTGATGTGTTCCTCTATCATAAATTACAGTGTAAATACAATGTAGATGAACTTACACGGCAACCAATAATAATCCTAACGTTCCCACAATGAAATTCAAATCCTGACACATGATATATATATAACTAAAACAAGAGCAAAAACAATAACTAAAACATGATCAACAAACACTGACGATAATCTGAATGTAATAAACTACACATAATCAAAGTTGCTAAAAGTGACGAAGACCTGCAGCACACTGATTATCGGTATATTAAATTATACATAATCACATTTGCTAAAATAAAAATACAATGCGTGACAACATGTATCACAAAAACCAAAGTCATACCCTCTGTCTAAAAGAATATTGCAAACTATCCATCAAGCTATAAAGTAAGGCCTCACACTTCTCAGTGAGTGAGTTGTATAAAGATGCCAGTGTAGCTAAATACAAGCCATTGTCATAACACTGTTTATCCAAAAGGCTTACTTTATATACATATCAGATCAAAAAATATAATAATTAATAATAAATAATAATGGTTTATTACATTACTTAATACCTCTGGATTTTAAAGCCGGTTTTAATGGGACCGACTCATTTAGCCCCCTGCCCCTATGAGCCGCCAATCTCAAAATCCACTCTACTTCAGAGAGCTCAGTTCGATTAACCACATCACCGCCCCTTAGATTATGATTTTGTACTTGCAACACTTGAAATAAAAAGCTATGTTCATTATTATTGAGCATATGCTTAGCCACAGCACTACATGGATCGGACCTGTTATAACAATAAAGATGGTCCCTTATCCATTCACGCAAAGATCTGTTTGTCTTTCCCACATAGAAGACAAAACAGATCTTGCAGTAAGCCACATATACTAGATCTCTAGTGTTACAGTCAGCCGAACATCTAAGTTCCCATAATCTGCCGTCATTCGAGTTTCTAAAAAATCTTGACGTGTCTATGTTGTTACAATATCCACAAGAGCCACATTTCTTCGTGCCAAACTCAACTCTGGGACCCAAAAGTCTATTGTCAAGACACAGATTTGGGAAACACAGTAACTGCTTAATATTCTTCATGTTATTATAAACCAAAAATGATGATTTGTGTTTAGTGACTTTGGATGTCACATCACTTTTTACTTGCATACCAAATGAAGTAGGAATTGACTGGGTCAGGAGACTTATGTATGACCACTTTAATGAAGTAGAGGCGGATTTTTTGGCCCTCCTTTTGGAAACAGTGCTTGAGAACAATTACTTTGTCTTTCTTGACAGAGTGTTTAGACAATCTGTAGGAGTGGCAATGGGCACGAGCTGCGCCAATTCATATGCCAACCTAGTGTTGGCAGTGTGGGAGAGAGAGGTCATGATGAAATGCCCTAACATTGTTTCCTTCAGGCGCTTCGTGGATGACCTCTTTCTCCTTTGGCGTGGCTCTGCTGAAGAACTATTAGCTTTTGTGTCATATATTAATAGCCTGGATGGCTTTCTAAAATTTACTATGGATTATTCTGACACCAAGATAAATTTTTTGGATGCAACTATATACAAGGAATCTGGCACTATACATACGACTGTGTTTAGGAAACAGTGCTATAGGGCCTCTTATTTGGCCACAGACAGTATGCACCATCCTAGAACCTTTTTGAATATAGTCAAGGGACAAG
>NC_056741.1:1091985222-1092035326 GCF_019279795.1 Protopterus annectens
TCTAAGCCATAACAATCTATTTTATTATATTCCATGTATTTCTACAGTAATGTAATATAGACCTTATCTTTTCCTCTTGAGGTGTGAGATAGTTAAGGTGGTATAGGGTCTAACATAGTGGAGGGTCTAGCCTGGTGAAGTGCAAGAGCATAGCCAGTACAAAAGGACAGTACAAAAATTCAGATTAACTGACTTCTCTAATGGTTTCACTTCTATCCCACCCTGGCATCACTTTTAATCTTGCCCAAATTCTGAACTGGCATCTCTGTGTGGAACCAGATAAGTGGGCAATCCAGAATTATCTAGAGGTTGCAGATGAGAGTGGGAGTCACTTCCCCTTTTTTAGGAGATTCCCATTTCTCTTGCAAGCCAGTCTTCATGTTTTTTCCAGTGTTATAACAAAATTGGCTGTTTCAGGGGGCCATAGAACCAGTACCCCTTAACATCTGGGAATAAGTTTTTACTCAATTTTCTTGTGTCAAAAAAGAAGGACCTTAGAGGCCTGGACAAGTATATCTCACACGGGATACAACTACTGTGGGACAGACTCACCAACCACATAAAACAAAGGTCATCCCTGTCTATATTGCAAAGTGCAACTTGGGTCAATGGATCAGAAACTGAAAGTTAACTTCAGGACTGCCCCCTGTACTACTGATGGACAGAGACAGCTTCTAAATGCTTTATCCTAAGCATGAGTCCCCTCAAATTACCTATGGTATGATTCCAGTTATTCTTATCAGGGTAATGTATAATTATCGACCATGGGATGGGTAAGGCTAGTTTAAAACCAAATGGGGTCGGTTATTTTGAGAACAAAAAGGGAAATTGGCAAGGCTTAAAATGGCCAACAAGGGCAGCAAGTCTAGGACTTTCATATGAATCTATTTATAAAAAAAAAAGAAAAAAATCAAATGTTGCCGCAGTAAATTTAGGTTCACTCCATTGGGAATTCACTTTAAAAAAAAAAAAAAAAAAAAAAAACTTGGTCACAGCAAATAAACTGGTTAAAATCCATCTTCCCCTAAGCACTGCAGCTTGACTATTATGAAACTGAACAGGATGTAAAGCACATGTGTGCACAGGGTTGTTACCTTGTATCCTGTTCCTGGATCCACAGTTTAGTTGGGTATCTTATTTGGTTGTTATTCAGTATACCACAGTTTAGATTGGGTTGATTCTACTGTGGATTGAGTGGCAAAACTACAAGCATAAGAAGTGCCAAAAATAATGCCTTAAACACAGAACAGTGAAAAAGGTTAACTTCAAAGCAAGTTTTGCAGAGGGCAAACCTCCTGCACTCCTCAAGTGTGGGGCAAGCCCCCAAACTTACACCAACTTCATGGTTGCACCAACTCAGAGAAGGGAGAAAGCTCAAAAAAAAAAAGGGTAATATGTGCCAGTGCACACTTAAGTTGTACCAGCAAAGGATTTCCTGTGGAAAACAATGCTTGAGTTCTTGTCTTTTAATTTGGGCAGTTGATGCTTCAGGAATTTCACCTTAACCACCTGTAGAGTAGGTGATTGTAACAGTTTGTGGCAAATGACTATAAGCTAAATTACTTGAACCACAAAATATACAAGAGAAACGGATTTTACTGAGTTATTTATCAAATCATATGCAAAATGTAAATAAGGCTAAACGTAATGTTTAGGACATTCAGAGGTCCCAAAGGTCAAACTCCTCCAAAAGGGTATCATATCCTCAGTGTTACATGAGTACCTCGCTGACCCTCTCCAAGCGCAACCTTGATGAGTGGTTAGAAAAACGCAGATTTGTCCCAGGGGTTCCACTTGTGATGAGTGGATGGGAAAATACAAATTTGTCCCAGGGGTTCCACCTGTGTCCCCCATTGACAGGGGCGACGTGCTGACTGAGGATTCCTTTTGGGGTAGAACTCTTGCCTAGGCTTGTAAAGAGCCCCAGGGCCATTAGCTTAGTAACCTCCTATGTCCTGTGGAAAAAAGTGGTCCATTTGGCTGTATTTTTAAGAAACCAGTGTCCACCATAACCTGTCGGTTATTAATTGTGACTCCTAAAGTAATTTGGCATTTATTTACTTTAGGGCAGATTAATTAACCCCTTCACAGTCTGTTAAGGACTGTGTGCATATTCTGTATTCAGTAAGTGAGCCTACATGGGGTGTAGAGCTGAGCAACCACGTTAAACACTGTGGCATATTATTTACAGCATAAGCAGCTGCATTGTATTTTTAAACAATCCAAGATAGAGGAGCTGTTCAGCATGCTATAAAACAACATGTAGACTTGGTGCTGGTTTTCCCTGTGAATTCCAAAACCTATTTGAAAACAGCCACGGACAACGAACTGTTAAACTGAAATGGAACGCAATAAAAGTCGGCCAAAAAGAGTTAGTGCTATTTATTATAAATTACACTTTCAGCTAGGACAGTGCTTAGCCTTCTTCAGACAAACAGTTAAAATATGGTAAACCTATGCCTTTTATCTAATCAAGTCAGTGATGTCATCAATTAAACAATGTTGTTAGTAACCATAACATCATATTATCGCAGCCTACTTTTATATAACAAGTTATAACTCATTAACTTATAATACAGGAAATGATGAACAAAACCATATATGTAATGGGATCCTATCTCGCCCACATTCATAACTGATGGGCTCGGAGCCGATCCATCGGCTCCGACTCGGCCAACTAATACACTAGAACGAAGTCTCTTATTGGCTGGGCTACTCCCTATCCCAGGATGCACTACACCTGCTTCCCCAGATCTCGTTTGCCGCTTTACAAGCTGGATGTGGTCTCGACTTGGCTGGAGCTAAGTGGTTTCTTTTACCTTTACTGGTCTTTGACCTTGGGTTTTTTCCTCTGAATATTCATAAAACAGCTGTTTTAACAGCTACTTTCTGTAAATTGTGTATTTTAGTTATATAACTTTGTGTGTGAAGTGATACTGGTACTTTATTTCGCTGTCGGGCAAGGCCCGTTTAAGTTAGAGGGCCTTTGCCCTAATTTTTGAGAGTTGGTGTTAATTTTATTTTTTCTTTGGGCTAAGCCCATTTAAATTAGAGGGCTTTGGACCGTTGTTTTTTGTGGTGTTGTGTGTGTTCACTGTGTTCTCTTGTGAGGTAAATCTTCCTCTCAGAGCTCGTGCCTTGTTTCTCGCGCTCTACAGTTAGCGCAAACCTTGTCAGTTATATTGCTTGTCATATCTCTTCTACTTTCATTATGTCAAAAGAGCAGAAGTCAGGATTTAAGAAATGCACTCGGTGCAATTACAAAATGTCTATTACAGACAGTCATTCCATTTGCGTGTACTGTTTGGGGCCTAAACATCTACAGGAGACATGTAGTGTCTGTCATGCTTTCTCCTCTAGGGTTCTTCAAGAGCGCAAAAATAAACTCATCTTGAAGGGTCTTATTAAGCCCTCCTTTGAAGAAGCTTTAGAGCCTCCTGTTACATCCAAAAAGAAAAGATCGTCGGCTCCGACAAGTCCGTCGGAACAGACAGCTAAAAAGCAAAAGTCGACCTCTTCTTCTTCGGCTCCACTGACTTCGGGGCCGAGGGTCGAAGGGTCTGCCTCGATACCTCTTTCCTCGGCTCCATTAGTTTTGGAGCCGCAGGTTGGAGTATCGAGAGGCGAATCACCTCCATCGGTTCCAATGGCTTCGGAGCCGGTGGAGGTGTGCAGCTCAGACTCTTCCCCCTCGGCTCCGAAGAAAGCTCCTTTGGCGCCGATAGTGGTCCATGCTGTGGTGGATAGTGTTGGAGCCTTTTCGGAGCCGGTCCCCTACTCTCTCGGAGCCGAGAGGAAAGTCTTCTCGTCTGTCTACCTCCTCTAAATCTTCGAGACTGTCTGATCAGGATCTGGATAGGGTGATAGAGGCTTTTCCAGTCTCCAGTTTTTGCTCAAATGGTCTCGGCTCCAGCCCAGTTGGCTTCGGAGCCGATCCCCCCTCCGACACAATCGATTCCTCCTCCAACCTCCTCGGAGCCGTTGGAGTCGGTGATGGTGGAGCAATGCGGAGCCATACGGTCGGAGCCGAGACCCCTTCGAGGTACGGCTCCGACTATGGTCCCTACCCTGTCCTCGGGTTCAGGGTTTGGTACTGGGACTTCCTCAGTCGGGCCCGAGGGGAACCCTTTGGGGCTGGGTGCTTCGGTGCCTAGTCTTCCCCTCGGAGCATCGGGTGCTGGAATTCCCAGTGCCATCGTGGCCTCTAGACCAGTGATCTCCATGGAGTCTGGAGGTCCGGCCTTTGAGGCCATGAGGAGCGCGCTGGCCATGCCTTTGCTGGCTCAGCAGGCTTTTACCTCACCGTCCCTAGATCTGGAGACTGGTGCTTCTGTTGTGTTGCAGTCCCCCGGCAGCAGGGCCCCAGGGCCTGAGGATACCCCCATCGGGGGGTTCCCTTTTTCCGGGGGGTCCGTCCGAAACTGCTTCGGACGAGCCCCCACGGAAGAAATTGTGCAAGAGGAAGCACGTGGACTCCCAAGATGAGTCTGTTACATCGGATACTGACCTCGATGACGCAGAAGGGTCCCCCAAATCATCTTCGGATGATATCTCTTTCTCAGATATCCTGGAGATTCTGAGACAGAGAGGAGATTGGCAGGCCAAAACCCCTTCAGCTGAGGAGTCAGTCTTCCTCAAGGCCTTCGGGGCCCAGCCCTCCGCCTCCTGGGTGTCTCCGCCCTTCGATGAACTCCTTGATTTGGTTTCTCAAAGGGCGTGGCAACATCCAGATTCTGTGGAACCGGTGCCTGCGAGACCCAATAAGTTTCTTTCAGCCCCCCCCCCCGAAGGAATTTCTGACTAAAGGTGTTCCAGTAGATGCTATGGTGGTGGCTTCTGCCACACAGCAGGACGTGGCAGAGGCTTCAACGTCTGTCCACCCTCCTAATAAGGATTCCAGGAGCATGGATAGGTACGGAAGCGCACCTGTCTTCAGCGGCCTTTACCTTACAGTCGCTGAATTATTTATGTCATTTTACCAGGCTCCAAAGGGACCTCCTTAAAGAGCTAAATGACTCCATCACTGGTAATCTACCTGAGGCGCTGGCCCCGGCTGTTGGCGCCCAGATGACTACCCTGTTATCCATCGTGAACTCGTCCATGAGGCTCATTTCGTATGCAGCCAAAGGGGTGAGTAGAGCAGCGGGAACGGGCGTTGCCCTCAGGAGACACGCCTGGTTACGCTTGTGTTCATTATGGAGGCCTTCAAGTCTTCCTTCGCCGACGCCCCCTTTGATGGGTCATCTTTGTTTGGACCCAAGGTGAAGGACACACTAACTTGGTGCGAGCAGGAGGGCAAGACTTTGACTGCCGTTGGGGCCCGTTTTTCCGCTCCTTCTAGGCCTTACCGCAAGGCTCAGAGAGGAGGGAAAATGTGGTTCAGAAAATCTCAGAAGTCTTTCCCTACTCCACCCAGTGATTCCCCCTCCTGAGGCGGGGGGGGGGGATTCTGGAAGACGCCGCCCCAGAGGTGGCAGAGGCCCCCGTAACTCTGGAGACCGCGATTCCTTTCGTGGTTCTTCATACAACCAGCGTCCCTGAGTTGTTGCCTGACTGCAGCTCCGGAGCCAGTCGGGGGTCGGTTTGCAGCGCACCCACAAGCTTGGGAATCCATAACAAGCGATCAGTGGGTGCTTCGCATTATTACCGGAGGATATATCATCCCTTTCAACAAGCCCCCCCTTTCCTTAAGGGAAATCCCGGACGTACCACCCAGTCAGCGGGATCAGGCAGCAATAGAGGTTTCAAAGCTGCTAGAAAAAGGAGCCATCCAGCCTGTCCCCACCGACCAGATCGGATCAGGAACTTACTAAAGATTATTTTTTGTACCAAAAAAGACAGGGGACTTCAGGCCCATTTTGGACCTCAGTTCATTGAATCGTTTTGTGCAAAAGTCCAAATTCCGAATGGTCACCCTTCAATCCATTCTTCCATTGCTGGAGAAAGATGCATGGATGTGCTCCATAGATCTCCAGGACGCTTACTATCACATTCCGATAGCTCAAGAGTCCAGGAGACACTTACGCCTCGGAGTCAGTCATTTCCAATTCCGAGCACTGCCCTTTGGTCTCACCACAGCCCCCAGGGTGTTCACCAAGTGTCTGGCAGTGGTGACTGCTCACCTGAGGAGTCTAGGATTCCAAGTGTTTCCATATCTAGACGACTGGCTCCTTACTGCCACCTCTGAGCATCTACTATTCCAGGCGCTCAATGCCACGTTCACCTTGGGCCGTTTCTTGGGGATTACGTTCAATTGGCAAAAATCTGTACTACAGCCATCTCAACGTATTACTTTTGTAGGCGCAGACTTGGACACAAAAAGAATGCGCGCCTTTTTACCGGCAGCAAGAATTCAGGTTCTACAAAACCAAGTCAAATCCTGTCTTCCCCTATCAAGAGCTCCGGCCCATCGGATTCTCGAACTGTTGGGTTCGATGGCGTCAACCATACTCTTAGTCCCTCTAGCCAGACTTCACATGCGAATATTACAATGGCTTCTGTCGGTTCAATGGTCCTATCAGAAACTTCCCTTGAACCATTTAGTCATGATCACGGAGAGTTGCCGTCGGGATCTGCGTTGGTGGCTCCTCCAATCCAATCTCAACCAGGGGCGACCCTTTATTCCTCAACCTCCCGTTGCCACTGTGACTACGGATGCCTCCCAGGTAGGGTGGGGGGGTCATTACCTGGACAGGTCGGTCCAAGACACATGGCAAATCCAGGAAACGCATTTGCATATCAATATCCTGGAAATGAGAGCGGTACTCTTGGTGCTGCAAGCTCTCCATCACGCTCTCCCGCATGGTCCGATTGATATCCTTTCCGACAACATGTCCGTAGTTTGGTATATAAACAAGCAAGGTGGAACCAAATCTTACCCACTGTGCAGAGAAGCCATGAGACTTTGGCACTGGGCGGTAGCTACCAACCGCTTTCTAATGGCAACGCACATACTGGGGAAATCCAATGTGATTGCGGACAGATTAAGCAGAACCATTCTCTTACCCCACGAGTGGTCCCTCAACCAGAGAGTAGCTGCGAAAATCTTCGCCAAATGGGGCCTCCCTTGCTGCGATCTGTTTGCCAGCCCTCACAATGCGAAATGCAGAGAGTTCTTCACGCTGTTCCCCTCCCAGGGACAGATTCCCAGGGACGCTCTGACCCACATTTGGCCCCCCGGTCTTCTTTATGCCTTCCCTCCGATTCCCCTCCTACCGAGGGTGATACAGAAGGCCATTTACCTGGAGAGCAAGATGATTTTGATTGCCCCGCACTGGCCTCATCAAGTTTGGTTCCCTTTCCTACAGAGGCATGCGGTAGAAGGTCCATGGTTTCTGGACCCGGTGCCAGACCTGTTGACTCATCAGTCAGGACGGCTTCACCCATCTCTCAGGTCTTTGAAGTTGGCGGCATGGTTACTCCACTTCCATCCTTAGTCCGAGACAATTCTCTTTCTCCGGATGTGATCCACATATTGTCTTCTTCTCATAAACCTTCCACTGTCAAACTTTATTCCAGCAAATGGAAAAGGTTCGCCTTCTGGGCTCAGGAACGAGGTATAGACCCCCTTACTGCACCAGTATCGGAGGTTCTGAATTTCCTGGCCTCCCTTTTTCAGTTGGGCTCTTCAGTTTCTACCATTAAGGTTCAGCTAGTGGCTATCTCTAATTTTCATGCTTCCTTTGAACCTTCATTGATGTCTCACAAACTTTGTAAGGCTTTCCTTAAAGGAGCATGGCTCCTTAGGCCTCCAATATCTCACCCTGTCCCCCCTTGGGACTTGAATATGGTTCTTGCTGCCCTAACTGCCCGCCCTTTCGAACCAGCTGCTACCTGCGATTTGAAATTTCTATCCTGGAAAACGGACTTTTTAGTGGCCATAACTTCCGCCAGGCGGGTTTCAGAACTTCAAGCTCTTTGTTCTGATCCTCCCTATTTGATTTTTCACAAACCTAGAGTGTCCTTGGAATTAAACCCCTCCTTTTTACCAAAGGTAGCCTCTTTCTGTATTCAACAAAATAACGCAGAATATATCTTGCATCAATTGGACGTCCATAGACAACTGCGTTTTTACTTGAATAGAACCGCTCAGACGCGGAAATCAAATCAACTGTTTGTTTCCTTTGCAATGAACAAATTGGGTCAACCAGTAGCTAAAACCTCCATAGCTAAATGGATTAAAGATTGTATCTCGTTTTCATTTATTCACAGGCTAACAAAGAGCTTCCCTTTCCAGTCAAGGCTCATTCTACCAGGGCAATAGCTACTTCTGTAGCTTTTCACTCCAAATTATCAATAGATGATATTTGTGCTGCGGCTACCTGGACTTCTCCGCACATTTTCATTTCTCATTACAAATTGGATGTGGTTTCTCGAGGCAGGGCTTCTTTTGGTTCCACAGTTCTCAGGAGTGTTTTCCAATGAGCCACCCGGGATTTAGGTGCTAGGGATGCTGTCCCATCAGTTATGAATGTGGGCGAGATAGGATCCCATTACATCTTTTATTTATGTTCTTACCATAACTTCGGATGTATGGGATCCATCTCGCCTACATTCATAAGTACCCACCCACCTTCCCCCTTCCATTCGGATTTAGAGGAGATGTAGTTCCATTTGGAGATCTTCTCTTGAAGAACTTTAGTTGGTTGTAGTGACTACTAGTTTTTCTGTGTTTGCATGGATGTATGAAAGCGAACAAACAAGATCTGGGGAAGCAGGTGTAGTGCATCCTGGGATAGGGAGTAGCCCAGCCAATAAGAGACTTCGTTCTAGTGTATTAGTTGGCAGAGTCAGAGCCGATGGATCGGCTCCGAGCCCATCAGTTATGAATGTAGGCGAGATGGATCCCATACATCCGAAGTTATATGGTAAGTACATAACTAAAAGATATTCCTATCTCATCTTATGTTTAAAAACACACTTATGTGTATACATATTAAAAACTGAACTATACAAATTTAATAACAGCATACTCTACTTAAAACACTAAATCAAATTCATACTAAAGTCAAATTCATAAAAATACTTATGAATTCCCTGGTTCTCCTTTGTGTGAATATAAGGACTAAAAAGTACCTAATTAAACAAACGCTGCACTAACCAACCTTTAATTCCTGGTTAAACTGTTATATGCAAGAACTTTGTATATTTGCATTGTATTCAATTTTTATCTATTCAAAGTTAGGAGTTTCAGCAGACTTTTAATGGAAATACTGTCATTAATCCCTGGGGGCATATGAGCCCTCGTTCGCACTTGCCACTTCAGTTCATCTATTTCGAGCAAAATTTGCCAAGGACCCCCCCGAATGTTCTCAATTCTCTGTTGTAAAACTGTGAACCTAAAGGTGTGTGCGGGAAATTCAGAGCAGTGTTTGGCTAAAGCATTGTTAAAATCTTTCTTCTTTATTGCATAACAATGCTCATATATTCGCTGCCTAAAACGTCTCTCCGTTTTCCCAATTTAAAACACGTTACATGAATTACAACAAGCAGCGTAAATCACACCCTTAGATTCACAGTTGAATTTTCCTTTTATTTTGTATGTGTTGTGGTTCAAAACCACCTGGTTACCAACCAGAATGTGTTTACATTGTGAACATGAACCACATTTAAACGTCCCATTAATTCTCCCATAAGAATTCCTGCTATTAATGTTGCTCTCTAAGAGGGCTTTAAGATTTTGACCACGTCTGTATACTATTCTAGGGCTAGAACCAAGAATTCTAGAAAGGGAATCCTCATTTTTAATGAGGTCCCAATTTTTATTTATTACCTCTCTAATAGACCAAAAATCTAAAGAGAATGTATACAAAAAGCTGGCTTGATAACTTACATTACCAGCTTTTTTATTTGGCAATTCATCAGATAGACTAGCCAATCCATTAAGGACTGAGTGAGAAGATGAGCTTGAATGTCTTTTTAATAAAGGAATAAAATAACCAACATTACGCTTGAAAACTACTTCTTTTTTTGTGTTGTTAAGTTGACTAGGATAGCCTCTTTTAATAAACATGTTACACAGATGGTCACATTCAGTCTCAAAGTCTAATTCATCCGAAATCATACGGGCAGCCCTCACCATCTGGCCTTTGACCACCGCTTTCTTTTGTTGGTACGGGTGGTTGCTAGTAAAATGAAGGAAACAGTTTGAATATGTCGGTTTCCTATATATAGAACTTTTGTATCTACTATTAGCCTTGTCATTAACTAGCCAAATGTCCAAATAGTTGATCGCGGTTATACCTATGTTATAAGTAAACTTTGGAAAACTTGTGGTCCTGTTAATGTTGTCGATAAAGACTGGTATCATGGACAGTTCTTCATTCCAAATACAAAACATGTCATCCTGGTATCTAGTATACCAGGAGACATTGTTTTGAAATAGTAGATAGAGGAGCTGTTCAGCATGCTATAAAACAACATGTAGACTTGGTGCTGGTTTTCCCTGTGAATTCCAAAACCTATTTGAATACAGCCACGGAAAGAAGTCTACACAGTGTTAGGGTTTGCTGTTGCTTTAATTCATGTGTATGTGCAACATGTTAAAGTTTGTGCTGCTGCTAGTAGACCACGGCCACGAAGAATAAGAGTTTCAGACCCCGGTTAACTTATCACAGTCTGCATGAGGTGGAAATTGAGTACTACAGGGTAGATAGACACACATTACAGCAACTCTGCAACCTCTATCATCCTCAGCTCCGATCCAGGGCAAACAAAGGGGAACCTATACCAGTGGAGACAAAGGTATGTATAGCATGTAGGCTCCTATAACTAAAATTCTTTCAGAGACTAACAAGACATTGTGGGGGTGTCGAAGGCATCAGCATCCAGGATTCTCCAACATTTCCTGAATGCTGTGCTCCAGCATGCCAGTGGTCACATATATTTTTCCCATACTCCTGAGGACAGGGCCACAAATATGCAGGAGTACTTCCATGTAATACTACCCTGCCGTACTGAGTGCCATAGATTGTACACACACATGCTGAAACTAGAAATATCATAGAGCAGGTGTTTGGGTTGCTGAAGATGTGGTTCCGGTGTCTAGGTATATGTGAAGGAGCCCTGCAGTACAGTCCACTTGCATGTACTGAATTCTTCAGTCTGTGCCATGCTTCACATCATCATCCTGAGAAAGCAGCTTCAGGAGGATCAACAAGGTGAAGGGGGCACACATCCTACCACCAGTGGCAATGTCACCACAGCCATGTGCAGGTGAGAAATGTATTTTGCATTTCTTTGGGGAATTTGCATAATATGTCCTATTATGCAACTGGTTTTAAGACAGATGAAGGTTGTGCAGGCCTTCTTAGTTGTGCATTTTTTTGCATTGCAATTGGAATGTTAATTGTCAGCCTTTGAATTCTGGTTTAGTCTTCTTTCTATTAATATTAAAAAACTGTGTCTTTAAAAAAAAAATCAAGAAGACTTTGTTTCTTAAGAAGTTGGATGCTACTGTGGCCAAGGGAGCCCGCAGGATTTTTTGCAGGGGGGGGGGGGTGCAAACCCAAGCCCCGCCCATGCAGCCCCACCCACCCAGCCATTCCAGTCCATTGCTTGGCTATTTCTCCCCAACCCTTAGTAGCAGAGCCTGATGATATATTAACAACTGAATGGTTATCCATTCAACAGGAATGTTCTATGAAGTTTGTTGAATCTTTATCCAATTTCTATACTAGGGTCATTGACAAGGAAACAATCAGGGTCACTAAACTCATTGAAGATTGTAATCAGTATCAGGATGAGACATTTTTTCCTCCATTTTTGTCTAAGCTTAGCTCAGACCTTTTGAATTTTGATGCTCAGCTCAAAGAAAGGAAACTTAGAAAGTTTTCTCGTGACCAAACTGACTATGAGAGGGGACAACCCTTCAAATATACCAGACATGTAAGGTTTCAAGATGCACATAGCCATAGCAAGACTATTCCAAATTCTAAATGCAAACGCCCACGCTCTATCCTTAAAGGACGTGGTAATCAGACTGACACTACTGATTATGACACATCATCTGGCACTGACATTGAAACACAGCACACCATGGAGTCCCCAACTCCTAAACGTAAAAATTATATTTCCCCTTTAGACCACACCGGGGGAGGGGGGGGGCAGAAAGCATAAAAAGAGTTACAAGTTTACAGAATCTCCTGGAAGTATTAACGAACAAGTAAACTCTGCTGCTAATAATAATGTATGCAACATTTCTAATACTGTTTTAACTCAAGAACAAATTTCTTTGCTTAATAAAGGTTTATCCTTTTTGTACCTGAAGATACTTTTGCCCAAGATCTATGTACATTTTGCAGATTGATTAACCTTAAACTATTTTTTCAGGACAAGGGGGTGGAACAACAGGTTATGGATGATTTTAAATGTCATGCCTCCTCTTTTACACCACCGATGCATCCGTCTGTTAATTTGTTCTCGCGCAGTGTTCTCGGGGATTTACATTTTGTTTCTAGCACATGTCCACCTATGCCCAACAATATGTCTGAGTCAGACGTATCCTGTCTAACTGAACTTGTGCAGAATAAAAAGTTGGTAATTGTTAATGCTGATAAAGGTGGGGCAGTGGTTGTGATGAATTGGATTGATTATATCGAGGCACACAAACAATTAGATGATGCCAGGTATTATACCAAAATGCCACTTGACCCCACCTTTATGTTTAAACAGCAAATTGATACTTTCTTACACTCTGCACTGGACAATGGAATCATAACATCTAAGACTCTCAAACATCTAACCATGGCTGACCCGGTTAGACAGTACATTTACTTCCTGCCCAAAATACATAAAGATTTTTTACACCCCCTGGGTAGACCTGTTGTGGCAGGCATTGGATCGTTAACTGAGCCCCTATCTGAATTTTTGACTAGACATCTAAAACCTTTGCTCTCTTGGGTCAGATCTAGGATCCAAGACACCACCCATTTTTTAACCATTATTAATGATATGTAAATTGAGGAGGACTGATGGCTATGTACGTTAGATGTTAGCTCATTATACAGCAATATCCCTCATTGGGCAGGTTTGGATGCGATAGAATATTGGTTATATAAATCGAATATGTACAAACCTGGCTTTACACCTTTTTGATCAATGTTATCGAACATGTGCTCACCAAAAATGTGTTCTTTTATGATAAGGAATGTTACCTACAGATTAAAGGCACTGCTATGGGGGCATCTTTTGTCCCCATTTATGCTGACTTATTCATGGCATATATTGAAGAGATCATGATTTATGATGATACCCATAATCTAAAACTGCCAGAAATTGATATCTGGCGAAGATACTTAGATGATTCCTGGATGGTGTGGAGATCTGATATTGAATATCTCAAAGAATTTATGGAATATCTTAATGATAATAAATGGGGAATTCACTTTACTATCACCTATGATCGAGATCGCATCACTTTTCTGGATGTTTTGATATCCAGAAAGGATGATAATACCCTTAACACTGAGGTATATAGGAAGTTCCCACAATATAACACTTTACTCCACGCCTCCAGCTATCATCCAAAACACATTGCCAGGAACATTCCTAAATCGCAATTCATCAAAATCAGCCGCAGTTGTTCGGATGATCATAGTTTTAGGTACCACTGCCAGGATCTTTATGACAGATTTATTAATAGGGGCTACAGTTCGGGTTATGTAACCATGGTGAAGAATTATGCATTGGGTCTTACAAGACAGGATTTGTTGACATACAAAAATAAATCATTGTCTTCGAACACATTACGTTTCACTACCACTTTTGGCAGGAACGCTAACAGGTTTATGGATATTGTTAGGGACAATTGGAATATATTGAAGGCCGATGCTGCACTAAATACTTTGATTCCCACAGCTTGTTCCTTTTCTTTTAGAAAAGGAAAAAACTTAGGGGCTTCTTTTAAATCACTATAAGCATCATTCTGACTCCATGTTACCCCAGTTATGTCAAACTACTATCTTGGGGGATAAACTTACTGGTTGGATCCCTTGCGGCCATTGTAGCAACTGTAAATATATTTTGAAAACAAAGGAATTCACCAGCAAAAATAGCAGTATTTTTTTATGACATCAGGTTTTTTGCCAACTGTAATACCGACTGGGTTATTTACATGGCATGCTGCAGCTGTCAGTCATTTTATATTGGTCAGACATCTCGACCATTTAAGCTACGTGTCTCCGAGCATTTGAGTGACATTAAATGTAAAAGAATAACCAATGCGCTCTATAAACACATGCTAAAACATCAGACTGCCAAATTTAATTTCATTATTATTGATAAGCTTATTGGTGATCGCACTCACAAATCTGGATGGCATAGTAGACTCAACACCAAAGAGAAGAAATGGATAACTAAACTTGGTGCCCTCTTTAGTCCAGGGCTTAATGAATATTTATGATGAATTAATGTCAGCCAGTCATGTTTTCTCTTTCATTTATTTTTTATTATTTAAGACTTCCCATGTCTTTTTTGTTTTTTATAGCACTGAAGAAGGCCAGGTTAATTCCAGGCCGAAACCGGTCGAAGGCCAGTTTAATTCCAGGCCAAAACCGGTCTGTTTGTTTCATGAAGTCTGAATATTATTAAACTTATATTATAGTTCACAGCTACCTTGTTGCTGGCTATTTATTATTTTTGTTCTGTTTTCTTGCTGTGCAACTTCCTCCGTGCAGGGAGACTTTTTGTTGGTATTTCTTCCCATTTGTCATAGACACTGTTCAAATATCTTAGTGTGCATACTGTTTTATGCTTTACTTCTACAATGATTACAGATATTTGGATTTCATTTACAACTTTTATAGCACAAACACTGACAGACATTTACTAAACCTAAACAAAGCAATAGTCTTACAATGAAAACAGACTTAGCATTAAAACTTCTCTACCTTTGAAACCCGCATTCACTGAAACAACATTGAAACCCGCATTCAAAGAAAATGCATCTGGCCAGTGGCAGGGTGGGCTGTTTTCAAATCATAGGCTCCTTGCACACATTTTTAGAACCATGGAAAAGTTATTTGATTCACCTTCCTGACTGTATTAATTGTACTGTATAATAATTGAATTATATCCCTTGTATAATACAGCACCACTTGTTAGAGCATGTTTTAAATTTATAGTTCTGAACATTTTTCCTTTAAACAATGAAACAAATCATATGAACTAATAATGACAACCTGCCCAATTCAGAACATTTCAACCATAAAGGGCCACTCTACTCAAACTTCTGTCATACAATCCACCAATATCAATTGATATGCAGAATATTTGCAGGAAGCTTCTTTGTTCACCAGTGGGAGTGGGGAGCACTGTGCAACCTATTTGTCCCTAGAGGAGTGGTTCCAGCCCAGCAACTTGTAGTTTATTGGCCATTTTGGGTCAATTCCTGGCTCTTTTCAACCCCCTACTATAAAGCCAGTTTTTGTGCGAAGTTGCGCAGCATTGGGCAGTGCCGGTTAATCAAGTTTAAACTATTTCTGGTTCCGTAAAGTCTGCTCTTCAATTTTTCCCTTAGAACTGCTCTACTTGCAATCTAAACAGCCTATACTCTATCTGAAAAGCTCAGCACTTGCTCCTAAAGCATTTTTTATACAGGTAAAGCACTCTTAAACAAAAGTAAATACTTCATTCACCTAAATTCCCTTGAGTACCCATTTCCCTATAGGTCCTTTCTGACTCGGTTACACAGCAATCTTTTTCACTATTCTAGCATGTCAAAGGGTCAGTTGCTGCCGTCCTCTCCTGTTCAGCTGGTGAATCTGGGAATCTTGAGGCAATGTTACAATTGCCTCATGTACACAGACAACCCTCTCCTCCTCCCAACAAATACAAATATATGCGAGAGATGCAACTATATAGCCAAACTGGAGGCTGAGCTCTCTCAACTCAGTACTGGCAAGACCAGTCAGGAGGAGAAGGTAACCACGCACACCACAAACCCAGTCTCACATAGAACTATCACAACTGCAAACCAAACACATAAACACACAAAAACATACTCTGAGGCGCTGATTAAAAATCTACCAAAACAACAGAGGCCTCCAAAGCAGACACCCAAGCAACCGCCACCTCAAGACATAGCACATGCAACACGTAGTTCACAAAGTCAGTGTGCTAAACAGTCACAGCCATTAAGGCCAAACAACATGCCAGACACACTTGTAATAGGTGACTCCATAGTCAGACACACTGACGTCCCGCTCACCAGACTGAAGAAGGAAAAGGTCACAGTAAGCTGCCTGTCGGGAGCTAGAATCCGCCACATAACACAAGCACTCAGGTCACTCCACAGCAAGTACAAATATGACTCAGTCATTGTACATGCCGGTGTGAACGACCTGAGATGTACCTCCCTGGACTACATGAAAAGAGACATAGAGGAGCTCTCTGATTATGTAGCCCAGGCCGGTATGACCCTGACCCTGAGCAGCATCTTACCCTCACCAAGAATGATGCCACAGTACAAAGACAAAATGATCAGTTTTAACAATTGGCTTAATTACTGGTGTCATTCTAAGGGGATCCAATGTCTGTCTGCTTGGGATGACATGCTTGACAAGCCACGCTGCTTCGCAAGGGATGGCTTGCACCGGCCACCCCTGGGCTTCCGGATATTGGCCAAGGCTCTTGCCACCCCCATAGTGTTTTTTTTAGGCAAGGCCCAAATGACAAACCTACCTCCCTAGAAAACACAAGTGGAAAAAAACTAAGGGTAATGCTGCTCAATGCCAGAAGTCTAAACCTCAAGATGCATGCTCTCGAAGCCCTCCTCAGTATGGAGAACATCAATGTCTGTGCAGTGACTGAAACCTGGTTCAAGGCTCCTGAGAGCACCCCAGCACTATCAGGTTTTACCTCATATCATGCTTTCCGGCCCCAAAACTTGGACCGATCCACAAAAGGAGGGAGAGTATCCATATTCATCAAAGATACCCACACCTCCAGGTTAGTGGCAACGCACGAAGCATCGGAGACCATCCAGGTGCAACTAACCATAGGCAAAACTGCCTTACAGTTTGTAGTATGCTACAGATCACCTCTCAAACTCAGGAGCCCCACACAGCCTTCTTGAAGACACTGGAGAGTATGAATGTCTCTCCAAATACCATCATATTGGGAGACTTCAACTACCCAAACATAGACTGGGAACATTACACAAGCCCCAACACCCTAGCCCAAAGGTTCCTAGAATTCATAAACTCAAATGCGATGGAACAACTAGTCACCATTCCCTCAAGAGGAGACAATATACTAGACCTGATCATCATAAACATGGGGACAAAATGCTCCACACCGGAAGTATATCCCTCATTGGTGAGATCAGACCATAAATTAATCTCACTGGAAATCCACATCCCGCCCCCACCCCTGCACAAAAGACCACAGTGAAGAACTTCTCAAAAGTCAACTTCACACTTTTAAGACTGAAGTGGTATCCTTCAAGGCCCCTGGGCCAGTGAAAACCACAACCCACACTGCTGAATCCTTTACAAATGCCTTCTATGGGCACCTTCAAGAATGCATGGATCATGCGATCCAAATAAAACCAAGACCCATTCCCCCAAAGGCAGGCGCCCGGTCTGGTGGACCCCAGCCATAAACAAACTTTACAACAGGAGGAGGAAGCTACTACATGACAGAGCAAAATCCCAAAAAGGGAAGGCATCTCTGATCAGTACTAGCAAAAAACTACGATCACTCATAAAATCATCCAAGGCCAACTTTGAGAGAAAAATCGCAAAAGACACAAAAGACAATCACAAGGCCTTCTTTAGCTATGTTAGAAACCTGGGTGGAAACTCCCAGATATGCTCAGAATTAGTCCAGAATGACACAAAATACACTGAACCCACAGACCTTGCCAACATTCTGGCAGACAGGTTCAGTGCAAATTTCTCCTCCCCCTCCTCCCCAAAAGGAGAAATAACTATCCCAGCAGAGTGTAGCCTCCCTAACATCTCAGATGCCCAGGCGAGAGCCGCCCTCTCTAAAGCTAAAAACACAGCATCAGTGGGACCGGACGGTGTCCCGGGCTGTGTGCTACATGAACTCCAAGAGGAACTAAACCCACACATAAGGCTGCTGTTTAATCTTGGCCTTACTACAGGATACATAGCCAGAGAGTGGCGTACGGCAACAGTGGTCCCACTTCACAAAGGCGGTGCTTCTACGGACCCTGGAAATTACCACCCCATAAGCTTGACGAGCCTGGTTTGCAAAGCTATGGAGAGGATCATTATGGAACTCATAAACAAAGACATTGGGGACCTACAGACATTGGATCCTACTCAATTTGGCTTTGTCAAGGGCAGATCCTGCCTTTTGAACTTGGTCGACTTTTTTGAAACGGTCACTAAGGCCATTGATGAGGGTAAGGCAGTTCACACAGCCTACCTTGACCTTGCAAAAGCCTTTGACAATACCCCACTCGGGCATCATAGACAAACTCACCAGCTTAAATGTAAACCCATATGTCACAAGATGGGTTGCAACTGGCTCAAGGACAGAACCCACAGGGTCAGATTTGCTGGAGCTATGTCAGACTCTAAGCCGGTCACAAGCGGTGTCCCACAGGGCTCAGTCCTGGGACCCCTCTTGTTCGGCATTTATTTTTCTGAGGTACAGGCAAACATAGGAGGATTGTGGCTGACAAAGTTCGCAGATGACTGCAAACTGGGCGTCATAATTGATACTCCAGCGGACACAAGCATCCTTCAGAGAGGCCTTATAGAAACGGATAATTGGTGCCAGAGCCATGGCCTTAAGCTGAACGCCAAAAAATGTATAGTCATACCCTTTGGGAAAAACAAGGTACCCACAAATTACCACATAGGTGGTCTTCCGTACTTAATGGATTAGGTAATCAGGGACCTAGGGACCCAGGTTGACGGTAACCTCTCATTTGACACTCACATTGCCAAAGTGGTTAGGAAGACCTTCTATATTGCCCACCTTATCATGAAGGGTTTCACATCTAGATCAAGAGAGGTCGTGTCCCTGTACTCTTCTCTTATCAGGCCAATGATTGAGTACAATGCCCCATTTGGGATGTATCTTACCCGACACCTGCAGCAGTTGGAAAGACCCCAAAAGTTCCTCACCAAGAGGATAAAGGGTCTTAAACATATGTCATATGCTGCCCGACTGAAGAAACTCCAGCTCTATTCAGTCGCATACTGCCTACTCAGAGGTGACCTGTGCCTGACGTACAAGGCCATGTACAATCAGGAATTAATGGACATGCTCCACCTCAGAAAATCCAAATCCATCAGAGCCACGAGAGCAAGAGACTTAAACCTCAACACAGAAATAAATAGGACGTGCTGGAGGGACAGATTCATAACCCAGAGGCTCCCTACACTCTGGAACAGAATCCCAATCCATGTTTGGCAGAGCCCCTCACTAACTCTATTCAAGAGAAATCTTGACAAGTGGATGGGAGATCGTAGGTTTACCCCGGGGGTCATCTCTGTGTCACTACTAGACCGAGGCACAGTAAACTAAACCCTAAATGGGCATAGTATTCTCATCCTAAGGGGTGGTGAAAGCCACACACACTCTGGTTAGGCTTATAAATGCCCTAGGGCAGATAAAGTACGAACCTATGAACCTAAGTAAAAGTTATCTGAATAATTCCACATTAAAGAGATCTGAAACCAGTGAAGAGGTTGTTGCTAGAAAACAACTTTATATTTCAGTGTTTAATCTACAAATCCGATGCCTGCTGCCCTTGAAGAATAAATTGCCTACGTTATATTAAAAAAAAATGTTAAGCTGGTATATTGCAATAGGGAATGGGTGGCAGACTGAAAAATAAGTTCATAGTTATTAGGCATCTCATCCAAAGGAGGACATACTCAGGACTGTAGCACTCCACCTCCTTAAAATACAAATCTACATGTTGTGGGAGTAGAAATTACAGTTGTGTACTCTTACCATAAATGTAGATGTTCGAGTGTGTTCACTGTTGCAGTCATGACTGTAGGGTTCTTCCTGCCAGCAGCAGCCCCTGATCGGCCAGAGTCCCAAAGTCTGGATAGGGCGTCAGCTGAGGTCGCTTTTATCCTGACATCAATGCGTCAGAAGGTATAAAGACCTCAGCTGATGCCATTTCCCCAGTTTTTCTTGCCCCAGATGTCAGGTGCCCAAAAGGAAAAGGCTAAAAAAGAAACCATGCCCAAAACCTCATCATTCAAAATACCTCATAACAGATAATACTCAAAGAAAAAACAAAAGAGGGGGCAGGAGGGAGGGTAACCCAGACTGCAATAGTGAACACACTCGAACATCTGCATTTATGGTAAGAGTACACAACTGTACTATGTCCTTCGTGGTTCACTGTTGCAGTCATGACTGTAGGGTTGAGTCCCAAAGCTAAGAAAGGGTGGCTGGAGGAGAAACCGAGATTGCGGTCACAAAACCTTGCAAAATCGCAGAAGCAAAACCGGCCCTGGATTTAGAATAGAGAAGGAGGTTGTATTGCTTAGAAAAAGTATGTACAGAACTCCCAAGTAGCAGCCTCCCTCCAAAATATCCTTGGTAGGAACCCCACAAAGAAAAGCTGCTGAAGTAGCAGTAGCCTGGGTAGAATGAGTCCTAACATTAACAGGAACTGGATTGCCATGATAAGAGTAATAGAACTTGATGCAATGGGCAATCCACTTGGAAATAGTTTGCTTAGTGATTGCTTTCCCTTGAACAGTAGGAGCATAAGCGACAATTGATCAGATTTCTGGAAAATCTTGGTCCTGTCCAGGTATAAACAAAGCTGCCTGTGCACGTCTAAAGAGTGCAAAAGACTTTCTTCCTCACTTTGAGGATTAGGAAAAAAGGTAGGCAAATGAATAGACTGATTCAAGGCCACTGCCGAAACCACCTTGGGCATAAAGGTGGGATTAGTCCGTAGAGATACCCTGTCCTGAGGAAAAATAAGGAAGGGTTCCACAGCCATGAGTGCTTGCAATTCCGAAATTCTTCTAGCAGAGGTAAGAGCTAAAAGAAAAGCAGTTTTCCAAGACAAAAATTTCAAATCCGTGGAAGCTGCAGGTTCAAAAGGAGACGAGGTTAATTTCTCCAAAACATAGTTAAGATCCCAAGTGGGAACAGGAGCCCTCATAGGAGGCCGAATATTCTTAGCCCCTCTAAGAAATTGTTTAAGTAATGGATGAAAAAAAAGCGGAGGATCCGTATCGTAATGTGCAGAAACAGCAGAAGCATGAAGCTTAACAGACGAAAAAGATAGGCCCATATGTAACAACTCTGTCAGATAATGTAAAATCAGAGGAATGTTCGGAACAGCAGAATCACCACCCTGGACTTGACTCCAGGAGCAAAATCTTTTCCATTTACCCACATAAGATTTTCTAGTGCTGGGCTGTCTAGCTTCAAGGATTACGTCCAATACCTGTTTGGAAAGGGCAGAGGTGTTTACAGACCCTGGATCCGCCAGGCAGCTAGATTCAGAGTTTTGACATGACTGTGCAGTATTCGGCCGTCCCGTTGAGACAGTAGATGAGGGATTTGAGGCAGAATCCAGGGAGACTCCTGAATCAAGTTCATCAGAGTGGAATACCAGAATTGGCGAGGCCAATTGGGAGCCTGTAAAATCATTTGCGGTCTGTCCTGTTTTATCTTCAGAAGTACCCGAGGTAGAAGAGGAAAAGGAGGAAAAGCATATACTGAGAGGTGTTTCCAACTGAATGAGAGGGCATCCACTTTCCATGCTAGTTTGTGGTAGGTCCTTGTGCAGAATGTTGGAAGATGATTTTGTGGGGATGCAAAGATATCTATGTCCGGACATCCCCAAGCCTTTATAATCATCCTGAGTATCCGAACATCCAACATCCATTCGTGTGGATCCGAAATGTGCCTGCTCAATGTGTCTGCCAGAGTGTTGTCTTTCCCTGGCAGGAATTGCGCTTGTAAGTCGACACTGTAGGTCAGAGCAGTGTACCAGAGAGTCATGGCTAATCTGCACAGGGGGTAAGAGTGAGAGCCCCCCTGCTTGTTTATGTACCACATCACTGTAGTGTTGTCTGACTGTATCAACAATTGTCCTGGTAGAAGAAGGTCCCTGAAGGCAATCAGGGCATTCCGTACAGCTAGCATCTCCTTCAAATTTATGTGCAGGTGTGTTTGCTCCTTTGTCCAAACACCCTGAAGACATCTCCCGTGCATGTGGGCTCCCCAGGCATAATCTGAAGCATCCGTTGTCAGAATCGGTGGAGGACAAAAAGGCTTCCCCTTGTTCTGTAGACAGGCTTTGGCCCACCAAAGAAACTCTTGCTGGAGACGAGGCAAAATCGTGATCACTGTTTCCAAACTGTGGTAATGCTGAGACCATACACTCTTGAGGTACCACTGCAGTTTCCTCATATGCAGCCTTGCATATGGTATTAGCAGAATGCAGGAAGCCATGTAACCCAAAGCCTGCAGAATTTTTCTTGCAGTCAGCTGTTTCATTGAAGCCAGGTGTCGGAAAGAAGCCAGTTGCACTTTTTTGTCCGGTGTCAAGGAAGCCATCTGGGTTGAAGTACTCAGAAGAGCACCCAGGAAAGTAATCCGCTGTGTGGGTACCAGATTTGATTTCTTTAGATTCAGTGTGAAACCGAGGTACTGAAGAAGACGTTGCACAAAAGCTAGATGCCAAAGTAGAGTGTCTTTGTCTAACGCCTGAATAAGACAGTCATCCAGATAAGGGTATATTTGAATCCCCTTCTGTCTGCAAAACGCCATTACTGGTGCCAGGCACTTTGTAAAGAACCTGGGCGCAGTAGATAAGCCAAAGGGCAGCACAGAGAACTGGTAATGCTTAGAGCCCGCTTTGAAACGCAGATACCTACTGCACTCTTGCCTTATAGGAATATGCAGGTAAGCTTCTTTTAAGTCCAAAGTCACCATCCAAGCGTTCTTGCCCAACATAGGCAGCAGCTGCTGCAGAGTGAGCATCTTGAATTTTGGGATATCTAGGAAGGTGTTTAGTACTGAAAGGTCCAGGATTGGCCTCCACGAATTTTCCTTCCTGGGAACCAGGAAAAGTCTGGAATAAAAACCTTGCCCTATTTCTAAATGTGGTACCAATTCTGTGGCCCTCAATCCTTCCTATCAGAGGTGCTTCCAGGAGAGGAGCCCCTGGAACCAGAAAGGGAGAGTCATAAAGACTGTTTTCGGTAGGGTTGAGACTTATCTTCACCTCCCTTGGGAGAGGGGGCACTCCACTGCCTATTCCTAAAATGGGACTGTGCCTGTCCCCTACCTCTGGAATGCCTGAATCTGCCTCTCTGAGACCTGTCTGAGGCCGGAAAGGACCAAGGTTTAGCTGGCCAGTGTCTGCTAAATCTAGGAGGTTGCACCTGTAGAAAATCCTTAACTGTCTGCATAGATTTGGCTTTGTCCTCCATTTTTTCTTCAATACCTCTTCAGCTTTGGACCCAAACAGAACATCGTGCTGCAAAGGGCATCCAAAAGTTTGGCTTTAACCTGATCCGGCAAGCTTTTCTAATAACAGCGCCAGTTGTTGCAGCCATACAAGAAGCTTCCAAAGAATCAAAACCACAATGCAGGGTACGTTTACCCACCTGTTCAATAACATACAATAAATCCTGTAACTCCTGATTATCTGCACCAATGGACACAGCTGACATATTTTGTTTAAATACAGACAAAAGGTATTGCTGATACGTCAGCATATGAAATTGACAGTTCAAAGCCCTAATAGACAATGTAGCAGAAGTATAAACTTTTTTACCCCATCTCTCCAAAGCCCTGGACTCTCGGTCAAAGGGAATAGGATTTTTAGCAGAGGCCGCTTTAACACCCTTAGGACCCTGAAAAATTGTTTCCAGATGAGGCAAAAGATTCTTAAAAAGAAACGTGTGAGAATCTGGAACCCTATAATACCTATCCGGTTTGGCCGGGGCAGGGGGAAAAGAATCAGGAGAGAGAGAAGCTTCCGAAAAAACATCATCAACAATGTCCAATACAGGGGGAATAGCCAGAGGCCTATGCTGTGGGAGAAGAAGAAAATCCCTAAGCCTTTTCTTGGATTCAGAGAAATCCTGCCCTTCCCAGTGAAAATGCACCCTCATATCATATAAATTTTCACCAAAAGAATAATCCTCAGGAGGAGAGGCTGAAGGAAAGGAATCTTCAGCATCAGAATCCTCATAAGGAGGAAAAGAATAATCCTGCTCAAGGGAAGAAGCAGAAGAAACAGAAATTTGGTATGAAGAATCATAATCTGACTGTAATCTAGGCTTCTTGTCAGGAGGGGATGTGAACCCCTGATCATAGTCAAAAGATCTTCAGCCATCCTAAGCATCTGCCTCTGAGGCCTAGGACCCTGATCAAAAGGTGCCTGTGCTTACCATTTCACTTTAGCTGGAGCCTTAGACTTGGTCTTTGAATGTAAAACTGAATCCACATTTACAGGAAGCTGCGAAGGCCAGAGAACTCCCTCAGAAGCCGGTACCTGCCTACCGGCTCCGGACCCAACTGAGGGAGCAGTATCCGAAGGTCCAATCCCTGGCAATTCTGAAGACCCCATCAGCTCCACACCGGAGTTGGTACAGGCAATTGTTTCAAAAGAGGCGGACGACAGGGGCTGCAAAGGCACCTCACTGACGACCGTCGAACCAGCAACTGGCAATAACTGAGCAACATCCTTTGCTGTGGACCTCGGAGGCCTGTCTGCATCCTTGCGCCTCTTACACACCCCAGAAGCCAGAAAAGAATCCAAAGACATGTTATAATTAAACCTTTTTCCAAAATAGTAAAAGGCAAAGTTATATCTACGCCTAATAGTACACCGATTAGATCTAGCACAAAACGCACAATTAGCAACGTTGTGGTCAGGACCCAGGCAGGGAATACAGTAAGAGTGAAAATCCCTATGAGGTATTTGCTTCCCACAAGAAATACAATTATTAACTTTTTCTGACATCTGACTGGAGCAAGAAAAAGACCTCCCCAATGGGTACTTATCTTTATAAAACGAAAATCCTGGGATTAAATCCAAAAACAAACGGGAACAGGCTGACCGGCATCAGTGAACTGCAAAGGGCAACGCGCGGCAAGAAAGACTGGGGAAATGACGTCAGCTGAGGTCTTTATACCTTCTGGCGCATTGACGTCAGGATAAAAGTGACCTCAGCTGATGCCTGATCCAGACTTTGGGACTCTGGCCGATCGGGGACTGCTGCTGGCAGGAATGAACCCTACAGTCATGACTGCAACAGTGAACCACGAAGGACATCCTATAGCCTTCTGTATCAAGATGCAAGTATGCTACCTGCTGTGCTGCTTTAAAAATTCTATACCACAATAGTGATAACATTTGCTAAACAAAATAGTTGCACGTTTTAAGTAGGCTTAGCATGAGCAGCAGTAGATTTCTCTTCCCTTGAAGCTCACAATTCCTTGAAAATACACTTGAAAATAAAATTCACCTGCTAACTCTAACTAGGGCATTTCTCTCTCTCTCTCACACACCTCAACCTCGTAGTGCAAGAAAGCTGGACAAAGCCTAAAATAAATAGGAACAGATTATAAATATTGCTGTCATGAACTAAGAACATTGCTAGAATCTGCACCTGCTTCTGACAAAGTACCTTCTTAATGACACACAGGACAAATATATATTTGTGCAGTTATTCAAACCCAGATGACAGGTGCAGACCTCATCAATGACTTTTAATCAGGAGCCCACCTTTCCCTTTGTAGAAATGAAATATTTATTTTTAGCATGTGCACAATTAAGGAATCAATGTGAGAAAAATCCACATAAAAAATAGCAAGATGTGAGATATAAATCAGTCGACATATATATATATGGGTGCATGGCAACAGATCGAAATAGCTACAAAAATATCTAATGTACGAAATACCAACAGTTAAAAGCAATCTAAGCACAAAACAGAGAAATGAAGGCATTTTGGCACAGTCCTATGATGAATACAGATGCATGTGCTAACTACTTTGACTGACTAGGTTCAATATACACACTCACTTACTGATCTACAGATAGAATAACAGGATTTACATTAACATGTTGGATCAGTTTCTCTTTGGCGTGTATTTATCAGAAGTCAAGGTCAATGTCAGGGACCTGTGGCTTACCAAGTTTACAAATTATTGCATGCTAGGAGTAATTGTAGACCTCGCCTCTTAGCATAGACAAGTGAATGGTGCCAAAGCCATGGTGATCTTGGCTCTGTTTTTTCCAGCCATTGGTGACCGTAGCATCAGACTCTTGTCATTCTCTTAAGCATGCCCTTGCAACAAATGCCTTTAAGCTCTTAAAGGGGCTGCCAAGTAACCCTACAGTTGCTGGCTCTGCAGCCACACCTTTATATGTATCTGGGAGTCCTAACTTTTCCATTCCCAACCCATCAAGAGGATTTGGTCATTTAGTCATATCTGCTTGAGATAAAGGCTAGCAAATCATTGACAAACCAAGCACTTAGGGCCCCCAATAGACCCTACCATGGAGAACTTGGATGATGATGATTTGTCGATTCTACCCTTCTTCCCTTGATTTGGAGAGTATTTGCCTGTGATGCTGGAGAGTAAAGACTTGACTCTCTCTCTGACTCCAGTCCTTTTTCCACCAGCAGAAACTCTAGCAGGCCTGCCATTTTACCCCTGGGTGCCCCCCTTTTTTTAAAGTAGATGTGCATTTTGAATAACACCCATCTCTTAAGAAGCTGGACTTGGCTTTCTACTGTACTGTTTTGAAAGTGGTTCTTTTGTAGGGCTCCTAGACCTTCATCGTCCATCTGTATATCTAACCGTGGAAACTCTCTTAGGGACTGACACGTTTGGAAGTTGCAACTTTGTATCTTCTGTTTCTGTGGGCAGTGAATTACCCTAACCTACATGGTACATTTTCAGAGTGATCTGGCAGGTAAAATGCAAAGTGTGAGAAAAGATGACGGATGATCCTTTTGAAGAACAGTATTTGGACCCAGGCAGCTCCTTTCTTTAATTCTGATAGTCTTGTATCCTGATAATGTTGTAGCCTGTCTGTATTATAATGTGGCAAAAGCACCTGCCAGAGCAGCAGGGTCTGGCACTGTATATGAGAAACTCTTGTCTGCACTTAACCCAGATTGTCAAGGACACCAAGGCAAATTTTATTGATACCTCTTCAATGGGGCTGTCCTGTTCAGACATGAAGTCTCCAAGCAGTCATGAAAATGAGAGAGAAGGGACAGATCAGCCATATGGTTGTAAAATTCCACCATTGATGGCATACCTTTTCTAGGAAATGAAGGAGCCATCACTGTATGTGGTTTTGCTGTGGCACATAGCAGTAGCAACAGAAGAGGCTGGAAGCAGGTAGTCTGTACTCTCTTGTTTCCACTAAGGTTGTGGACCAAGAATGTAGCATTGGGGTTTTTCTACAACCTTCAGGAGGCTGTGGTCAACAGCAGGGCAGATCAAAGCCCTCCTGATGTGTTATCTGACAGTTTCATTCTGAAGGTGACGGAAGGCTGATTTCTACATGCCAGGTCTTAGAGTAGCATATATAAGAACATAAAGCTAAGGTGCATTATATTCTGAAGTTTTACAGATTCCTTTCTTTTCCTTCGTAGAATTCTGTCACTGTCCTTGCCTTCTACTCATTCAAAAACAGTTGTTAAGGAAGTAGGTGTTAAAGCAAGAGAGTCACCCAAGAAGTTAAACCAGACCAGCAATGGATTCTTTTTGGTGCCAGAGAAAATTAACCTTGGGCCCTTAATTAGCGGTTCAGTGACCTAAATTTTTCAGTAGTTTTGGTGCATTGCATACTTCCTTGCTTGCCATAAGGAGACTAGTTTTGCTCTGAGGACCTATGAGACGACAGTTTTCTTATGAAGATAGCCAAAGATTCAAAGACGTTTCTGCACTTTTGAGTCAGTCGGTCATGATCATTTTGAGGACTCTTCCTTTAGGTTTCAACTTGGTCTAGAGAGTTTTCTTCAAATACATCAGTAGTTGCAACCCATCAGATTCCATGCTGCCCCCTTATCAGTGACTATCTATTGCTTCCCTATCTTGGGTTGTTGTGAATCACAGAAGAGAGCTCCAGCAGTCGTATGCCGTGACAATCAACCTTGCAAATCTCAGTTGCACACAGCTCCAGTACACCCTTTCACAGGCTGCACTTAAGATATTACGGTTTTGAGCTTTCCTTACTCAACAGGATCCTGTCACTCCAGCAGGTGGTTGCTTTCATTCATGTGGTTCCATTTCTTCCAGCAGAGAACCTGAAGGTTGTAGGCCTTATGGCAGCTTAGTTGTTATAGATTGTCCTGTTAGATTTCAAATGAGGCTATGGTGTGGGACACTTCAGGATCAGTGATTTCAGCATCTTGATGTTCTCTGCCCATGCAGTTTTAATATCAGAAATCTGTCCGTTTCATCTGGCATGATGTTTAATCTAGGCATTCTTCAGTCAGAGGACTCCTCAAGCAGCCATTACCACAAATGTATTATCCATTTTGTGAGGGGAGGCATTATAGTGCCTAGACTGTCAGTGTCTCAGGAGTCTCATTTATCTATCAACGTGGCATTTTTTTGTCCATTGTAGCCATTTAGAGGAGTCCTATCTCTTCAACCAGACAACATGACTGTTGGCATTCCATAATGTAGCAAAGGGGGAGTGGGGAAAATATTCCTACTGACCATCTCAAGCAGCATTGAGGGTGTGGAACTGGCTGTCTGCCTATGATGATTCCTGGTGCTGATGTGCATTGTAAGAGAGGCAAATTGTGTGGGCAAACTCTGACATTGATTTTTAATGCCTTACTAATTGTGCCAGAGCCAATTTGACAGAGTCTTTTGTATTTGGGGTACTCCAGTACTCCAGAATGCCTGTAGGCAGCTGTAAGTGTCCATATTTGTCCTTCCTGTGGAAAAGGGTGGGTACAGGTTAGAGATTCCCTAGTCCACAGGTGGCCAAGTGGTCCCCTGTACACCCCCCCCCCATATAATGATAAATTCAATTAATTCAGACAGCAAGCTTCTCAGAGTCAAAGTTAGTTATATTTCCCCTTTTGGCTTCTCTTTCTCTCACTTCTGTTCCCCTTTCTACTTCAGAAGCCTGTCTGTGATCATCCAGGGCATTGCTGTCTTACCCTTCAGATAAACCATAAAATCTTAATTCATTAAAGTTGCATGCAGAGTTTCTCAAGTTCTGATAATAGTAAAGGCCATACAAAGAGGAAGTGATGTTCATTTATTACTTCTTGTTAAAGACTATCACTCAGAAAATATGAGACATATGGACTCTTTCTGCTTTGGCATCCAGTGAAGGTATGGACCCTGTGTTTACCCCTGTTGCCATGGTCCTTTTACCTTTCCAACATTTTGTTTCTGGATTCAATTATTCCTTCATTAAGGTTCACCTAATAGCCATTTGCAAAATCTATTCTTAAAATAGACGTTACCTGTCTTGCTGCAACAAAGGACTGTAAAGATATTCTGCGTGGTGCTTTCCACTGAAAGCCTCCCATCCTTTGGACATGAGAAGCTTCCTCTTCTGCCTTTGAACTCTTTGCTTCTGCTGGTTCGAAGTTATGTGTGTGTGTTGTTTGGGTAGGTGGGCTGAGCTGAAGATTCTTCAGCCAATCCCCTGAGTAGTGACATAGGTGTACATGAGCAGTGAAAGTGGGCATAAACCATCTTTGTCGGGTTTCATAGCAACATAACAAGCATAACTAAAGTAACATAAGCATTTTCAGTCTGAAACGCTAAGCATACGAATAGACAGATATTTGGTCTAGTAAAAACCCATTATAGAAAAGGCAGAGTGCTATTAACAGAAAGGTATAAAGACATGCAGTTAATGAAAAACTGACACAGTGTTACTTATCACGATTATTATTGGTATAAAACAAGGCTGGGTGATCAACTGTTGCCCCTAAAACACTGACATTTATAGCTGAAGGTTAGGCTGTCAAGCAGCTTAGGTTTGAGCCAGTTATAATTTTGATTAATTAAATGTAACCAACAAGTAAGGAGTAATTTCAAGAAGTTGAGAGATTTATTCTGACTGCCTTCTTATCTGCCAAATGTTCTTTTTAAGTTGAGATTGCTTTCTGTATGGCTTCTTTGGGCACTGGCGCTTGCATCACAGACCACGTTTTGCCTGGCATTCCATTAGTGACCAGATTGATAAGTAAAGTAATGCTGTCATTTCACTGATCTGACAGGATTTCTTGAAGTCAGATATATGCCTTAAATTAATAGACTGTTTGTGCATATCAAGTGTCCCAAATATGTTTCTTGCAGTGTATCTGCTTGACATTCTTGCAAGTGTAGAAGTATTGATTTTTTTGGCACTGTTATCCAAAATTGTTGTCTGTTCTTCCCATAGATAATAATTAATGATGCTCTGTAGTTTCTGCTAAATAGATCGCAGAATTCCAAATTCAGTAACTTGAACATGAGCAAGTTGAGAACTACAGTGGTTGAAGCAATAATTTGGAGCTGCCATTTATGTAGCGATAGTGATTCTCATATAGTTTAGAAAGAGATAGTGATTCTCACATAGTTTAGAAAGAGAGAGAAATCTTCTATTAAGACAAGTGACCAGCAGCACATATTGGGGTTAAGGTGTTTACCTCACAGACAAAAAGTACATAGTTTGACTCTCACCAAAGAGAATTGGCTAGGCTTACAGCAGTCCACAAGGACAGGTAGTTTAGTACTCTGAACCTACTGTACTCTCTGAAACAGAAGACTTGTGTGCAGTTATTTACTCTTATTTGATTTTATACATTATTCTTATTTATTTAGTTAGTAAGTTAACATTTCTTGACTGGGGCAAGCCGTGGAGAAAAGTGCCATGAGAAATATGACATAGTATAATAGCATATAATGTGTGAACGCTGAAGGAAAATTCTTATTTTGTAGAAATGCAGTACAATGTTGCACATTTTATGGCTCTTTTGTCCTTGTATGTTAGAAAACTAGTGAGCCTGTAACTTTGCTTAAGCTTCCACTCCATTGGCACTTATTTATGGTATTAAACCAAAAGTGTGGTCAAACTAAATCCTTTCTTATTTATACTGTGTAACCTTAGGGATTCTCAGTTTAACTCAGTTTTTTTGGTATAATAGAGAATATTGATTTGTTTTTCTTTGTTGAATTTGCAGCCCAAACCTGACAGATTCATTTTGTTTTGATCTCTGTAGTAGTACTGTCATCTTTGAACAAAATTGTTATAAGCCTATATAAGGTTAATCTCCATTACAGGAGGATCAAAGTCAAATAAATGAACAGCGAGAACAAAATCAGCTTGTGAGATCATTATGATACTCCAGCTTTAAAGTTACCCACTTCCAAGTGCTTGACTTAGAAGAGCAGAGTAATGTGCGACAAAAATAATCCTCTGTGTTTTACCAGAAAAATCAAACTTTTTGTGAGGGACAGGTAAAAACATGAGGCAAAATTCTGGACAATTGAGTAGTATGCAACAGAGACTGATCAGACTGATCTGTTAAATTTCCCAGTACCCCTCCTTCATTTACTAGCTTACTGTAATTATGGTGAATACATGCTTCATCATGTTTACCTCCACAGACATCAGCTTGGAGCTTGTCTGAGCAGAACCATTTTTTTTCTGCAAAGAGGACCAGTTGTTTACCAAAGTGGGTTGTAAAAATACCCTTTCCAGTTGGTTAGCAAATTTTCTTGTGACAAAAAAAAAATACAAAGCACAGTTCCAACTACCGCAGGAACTTATTCCATGGCAGCAGTGGTTACATCCGTGTCCTTTTCCATGCAGTGCCACTCTGGGCAGTTCTGCAGCTTGATCTTCTGAAGGGTTACCCTACAGGTGGACAAGGTATTATTCTTCAAGAGGCAATTAGTGAGGCTCTAGATGCCAGAGGTCAGGTAGCTGAACACCGTTTTCTATAAGACATCATTGTCTCTGATATTTCTAAGTGTGCGCCAGCAGTGATGCCCTTTTTGTGGGAGATTTCTCTCTTTTTTGAGTTGGTGTGACTGGAATTGGTATACAAGTTTGGGTGGAGCTGGAGGACCCCCCCCCCCTTCAGTTACATTTTTGTTTCTCTGTGATTTCTTCTTTTGAAGTCCTCATCAGGTGTTTGGTGACCCATAGTGGGAACTTTTGGAAGAGCTAGGAGTGCCACTACAGGTCGGGCATTATTTTCAAGTAGTCTTTCATGTGCACTGTTTTCAGGGCTAGGTTCCATGACTGAGCCTCACAAGAAGACTTGCTTGTAGTTCTTTTCTAGTGGTTGTTGAAGATGGACCTCTCTTGGCCAATACAAAAGCTGTGTACCTAACATAATGATAGATCTGTAAGAAGGTGGTCCATAGTATGAAGTATACCCTCCCTCCATCCTCTGCCTTTACTGGTTTTCTAATCCTTGTAAACTGAAGAGTGAGAGTGCATGATACATAATGGAAGTTGGAAGGTGCTTGGCAGTTTGGGGAAAGTTTTCTTTACATTTTAAATCTTCCAATGGTCCTGATATTTGCAGCAGTAGTACCTAACTGTTATCAAAGACATAACTCTAAACCTTTCCTTCTCCAAAATGAAGAACCCTGACTCTCATAATGTGGAACAAATGGGCAAAATCTGAAACGCTTGCAACTAAAGCTCACGGGATGTTTAAAATGTGCTACCTTTTACCTGTAAAAAGTTCTTTTATAAGTTGATTTGAATGAAATCTATTTACCATGGAGATCACTTAAAAAAATTCTTAACGCTGAATGCGTGACAGACCTTTCAGTGTGGAACTTTGAGCCACATGAGCTTTTGAGGACCTAACATGAAGAATGTTCCTCGTATTGAGGTACACTTGAAATTTATGATCAAAGATGGATCTTTTTAACAGTCTCATCATTGTGTTAAGGAAATAAATGTTTGTAGTGTTGTGAATTCTTGTTTAGTTTTATTACATTCCAAAGACTTTTAACTGCATCTGTTGCTTCTTTTGTTTTACCATCAGCTTTGGATTTGATGTACATTTCTGTGTTTTGGAGATTATGTACCGTACTCCATATGTTTTAAGGCTTAAACTTTGAAATCTCCTTCAGCCTATGTCATGAGCTATTGTTACTGTTATAGTGGTGTTTCCTATGAAACTGCATCCATGCACGCCTAGAGGAATCTGACTTTTGGAGAAGATTAGTTGGAGAGGGAACCGATGTGGAGGTTGCTGCCCCATCATTAAATTTATGTGGCAGTTATTGCGTTATTCAAACATTTACTGTTGTGTGTACTATAGTGTCACAAGTCTCTTCTGATTTTGTTGCAGGACGGTAGTGAGGAGACAGGTGGACCAGTCATGCAGAAAACTCCAATCATTCTTGCTAAACCTCCTGCAGAACGGGTAAGATGTAAAGCCACTTAGACATTGCATATCCCAGAATGGTATGAATTGTGAAGCTTTATTGTATCTATCAAATGAGCATTTTGATGTCTGCTTGCAGATGCATAATTACTGTTCTGAAATGCACCATATAGACAGTACCTTAATTTGGCCTGTGTGTAACACCATGCAACAGATGCTGATCTTTATACTTAATTAGGTAATGAGGACCAGCCACGCAGGTGCCAACCAAAAGACCAATTTATTGACAACACAAAACCAACACTATGGTGTATGGCAGTTAAGTGCGGATGTTCTTCGTCTTCCCTTGCTGCAGTCCTGACTATTGGGTATAGTCCGCGTCCCAGTCGGCCCGAATACCAGAGTATAAGGCTGACGTCGGTCATGGCGCCTTAGACTGACGTCAGTACGTCAGGGTACTAATGCGCATGACCGACGTCATTTCCTCAGTCTTTTTTGCCGCATGGTCCGATGCAGAAGCAATTTTGCGAGTGCAGGTTGGCGTTCTGAGATTTTCCGAAACCGGAGTTTCAGACCGAGTACAGAGTTGGCTAAGTAACCCGTTAGAACATTTTGGTTTTCTTGCCTCAGTATATTACCGGATGTCAGAAAAAGTGAATAACTGTATTTCTTGTGGGAAGCAGATACCGCATAGGGATTATCATACATTGTGTATACCTTGTTTAGGGCCTGAACACGACGTTGTTGGTTGCCGCTCTTGTGCTAGATTTAATAAGCGCACTATTAAGAGGAGGCTTGATTGTGCTAGGTTAGTGTTTGGGAAGCGTTGCAATTATACTATGCCGTCGGATGCTCGGACGGCTGCTTCATCTAAGAAGCGTAAGGACAAAACAGTGAAGTCTAGGGTGAGGAACCGCAGTCCCGACGTCGGTCCTTTAGAAGGCTCAGGGGAGCCAGAGGTTTTGCCAGGAGTCTCTATGGAGTCTCAGGCAGATACTTTACTGTTACAGGATGTGCCCTCTCAGGAAGTAGGCCAGGCTGAGGGGCTTCTCAGGTAACTGTTCTTCCCTCTCTTCCCAAGGTAGTTAGGGCCTCTCCTTCTGTTTCCAGAGCTTCTTTTAGAGGAAGGCCAAGTTCAGCTTCTGTAGGGGCTTCTCCTAGCATTTCGGGCTCTGTGCCTAAGAAACATATGCTTAAAATGGCTGAAGATTTGATTACTCTGATTAGAGGTTCTATGCCCCACCTGATAAGAGGCCTAGGGTGGAACAGGAGTTTGATAGTTTTGAACAGTGTTCACAGGCTTCAGAGTCTTCTGTGGAAGACTTGCAAGAGTTTCCTGCTTATTCTGATTCTGATGTGGATGATTCCACTCCTTCAGCTTCTCCTCCTGAGGATTTTTCATTTTCAGAGACTCTTCACTCCATGAGGGAGCACTTTAAATGGGAAGGCCAAGATTACTCTGACTCCAGAAAAGGCTTAGGGAATTCTTGTTTTGCCTCAGCATAGGCCCTTAGCTATTCCTCCTGTGTTGAATGTGGTGGAGGATGTTTTGCAGAGGCTTCTCTGAACCCTGATTCCTTGCCTCCTGCTCCTGTTAAGCCTGATAGGTATTATAGGGTGCCCAAGCTCATAAGTATTTGTTTAAGAGTCCCAGGGCGGACCCAGAAACTGTTTCTCAGGGGCCTAAAGGTGTTAAAGCTTCTGTTGTTAAAAATCCTGTACCCTCTGATAAAGAGGCAAGGGCTTTGGATAGGTGGGGTAAGAAAGTATATACTTCTTCCACTCTAGCCATGAGGCGTTGAATTGTCAATTTCATATGCTGAAATATCAGAATTATCTCCTTTCACAATTGAAATCTAAGGTGGATGCTTTGGCGAAGGTATTGAGTGTAAGAATTGCTGGATTTGGTTCATGTGTCTGAACAAGTGGGTAAGCATTCTTTGCAGTGTGGTTTTGATGCTGTTCAGGCCTCCTCGAGGGTGGCTGCTACTAGTTCTGTTCTTCGCAGACATGCATGGTTGAAGGATCAGAATTTAGCTGAGCATGTTAAGACCAGGATTTTGGATGCTCCTTTACAGTCTGATGTGTTGTTTGGACCGCCTGTGGAAGCAGTTTTAAAGAAAATGGAGGACAAAGCTAAGTCTATGCAGACTGTTAAAGATTTTGCAGGTGCAGCCTCCAAGTTTAGTAGAAATTGGCCTGCTAAGGGTGGACATATCCTGCTTATGGTTCCCAGTCTAGGGGTAGATCTAGGCGTGGTAGGGGCAGGGCTCAAGGTCGTTTAGGCCTAGATCAGACAGTTCACCTGCTCAGACTTCTGGTGAGGGCAGGGTCAGTCCTTTCGTAAGCAGAACCAATGACCTGCCCTTTCAGCTGCCAGTGGACTCTCGTCTGGCAGCTCCTTTGGGAGGAAGATTGTCTCTTTTCAAAGAAAATTGGGATTTAATCACTCAAGACAGATGGGTGCTGGATATCATTCATCACGGGTACAGATTTTATTTCCACACAATGCCCCCTTTCAAAGGCATGCCAGATATTCCTCCTCCACAAAGAAAAGAGGCTCTCAAGCAAGTTTCTCAGTTACTCCAGATAGGGGCTATTCAGCCAGTCCCTGTGTCAGAAAGGGGCTTCGATTTTATTCTCGCCTGTTCCTAGTACCAAAGAAGGGGAACACGTGGAGACCAATTTTGGATTTATCTCTCCTCAACACTTATCTGGACATTCCCAAGTTCAAGATGTTGACGTTACAGCAACTGTTACCTCTGCTGGGCAAGGATCACTGGATGGTAACTTTGGATCTCAAGGAAGCTTACCTTCATGTGCCCATAAGGCTAAGTTGCAGAAAGTATCTGCGGTTTCGAACTGGAGATTTTCATTATCAGTTCTCTGCATTGCCCTTTGGCTTATCTACTGCCCAGAGTATTCACAAAGGTTCTGGCTCCAGTGATAGCTTACTTCAGGCTTCAAGGCATTCAAATTTATCCTTACTTGGACGACTGCCTGATTCTGGCTCAAGAAAAGAACACCTTCTACAGCATCTGGAATATGTCATAGCAGTGCTAAGATGCCTAGGGTATTCTGTGAACGAAATAAAGTCCAGTCTAGTACCCTCTCAAGACATGTGCTTTCTGGGTGTGAGACTGAATACAGCAGCCCAGATGGCCTTTTTAACCCCGGACAAACAACAGAGTCTGTCACTTTACTTCCATCAACTATCTCATCAGTCCGTGCTGACTGCAAGGACAGTCCTTCAAGCATTAGGGTTCATGGCATCTTGTATTCTGGTGCTTCAATGCCAAACTGCATATGAGGAAGCTGCAATGGTATCTCAAAATGTATGGACACAGCACTGCCAAGATTTGGACACTGTCATTCAAATAATACCTTGCCTTCAAAAGGAATTCTTGTGGTGGGCTCAGGAATGTCACCTAAACAAGGGACTCTCTGTGACCCGGCCAGAGGCGAAGTCAGATTTTAACGACAGATGCCTCGGACACTGCTTGGGAGCTCATCTAAATGGAAAGTGGATACAAGACAAGTGGCCTGCCAGACTACAGCATCTACATATCAACATGAAGGAGATGTTAGCAGTCCAGTTTGCATTGATGGCGTTCAAGGAGTTACTTCTTCCAGGGCAGGTGTTGATTCTGACAGACAACACAACTGTCATGTGGTACATCAACAAGCAAGGGGAACACATTCTTATCCTCTATGCAGGCAAGCAATGATTTTATGGAGACTGCGTTAAGCCTGCAACTGACTCTTCAGGCAAGGTTTCTGCCAGGAGCACAGAACTCCCTAGCAGATGTATTAAGCAGACAAATCATGGATCCCCACAGTGGAAACTGGATCTTCATGTATTTCAGAAATTGACAGTGTCATGGGGACTCCAGACATAGATCTGTTCGCTTCTCCACTAAACCACCAGCTGCCAAAGTATTGCACAAAGGGTTTCATCACACAGCTTGGAAAGTGGATGCTCTGTCTTTCAGTTGGAAAAACCTTCATGTCTATGCTTTTCCACCTCTACCTCTTCTTCCAAAGGTATTACTAAAGGTCAGACAGGACAGGCCAAGGATGATTTTGATAGCTCCAGATTGGCCTCGGCAACACTGGTACCCACTTCTAAGGAGTCTTGTAAAGAAGCCTCCATGGCCTTTACCTCTGATTCCTCATTTGTTATCTCAGAAGGACGGTCATCTGCTCAATGTCAAGCTTCAATCTCTCCATCTCACAGCTTGGCATATTCTGTGTTGAAACATGGAAGGTCTCAGCTTCCTCAACAAGTTTTAAATGTGATTATGGAAGCTAGAGGCCTAGTACTAGGAGAGTGTACGCAGAAAAATGGAAGAGATTTTTATTTTGGTGTACAGCAAAGAATTTGGAGATTTCAGAGCCTAATTTGAGTGTGGCTCTTCAATATCTTACTGAGTTATTGGACAAGGGTTTGTCTTTCTCTTCCATAAAGATTCATGCTGCAGCAATTTCAGCTCACTATGATTGTGACCCACCTTTGTTTTCGCATCCTTTGTTCAAGCAGTTTCTTAGAGGGCAAAGAATATAAGACCCCATTAGAGCTCCTACTCCTGCTTGGGATCTCAATTTTGTGTTGGAAAAACTTACTCTACAACCTTTTGAGCCGGCAGCTACTGCTGAATTGAAATATTTGTCATGGAAGACGGCTTTTCTGTTGGCTATTACTTCTGCAAGAAGGGTGTCTGAGTTGCAGGCCCTTATGGCAGTAGAGCCCTTTTTGATTTTCCATAAGGACAGGGTATCATTACGTACTAATCCTTCCTTTATGCCTAAGGTGGTTTCTAGCGTGGCTTTAAACCAAACTATTCATTTGCCTACGTTTTTTGCAGATCCTCAAAATAAAGGGGAAAAGATTTTGCACACTTTAGATGTACACAGGCAATTGCGTTATTATTTGAGCAGGACTAAAGATTTTAGGCAGTCTCAGCAGTTACTTGTTTCTTTTGCTTTAAGTTCACAGGGCAAACCTGTGTCAAAACAAACTATTTCTAGGTGGATTGGCTTTGCATTGCATTTTGTTATTCCCATCATGGCAAAGAGGTTCCAGCTGGGATTAGGCCTCATTCCACTAGGGCTACTGCCACTTCAACAGCATTTCTAAGGGGGGTGGCAACTAAGGATATTCTGGAAGCAGCTACTTGGAGTTCAGTGCATACTTTCTCTAGGCATTATCACCTGCCTATATACTCTAAGTCTAGAGCTGGTTTTGCCACAGCTGTTTTACAAGGCATGTTGTCAGCTCCTGCTACTTTATAATTTGCCAGCCTCCCTTACCTCTGCTTTGGGATTCTACAATAGTCAGGACTGCAGCAAGGGAAGGCGAAGAACATAGTACAGTTTGTACCTACCATAAATGTAGATGTTCGAGGATTCCCTTGCTGCAGTCCAATTTACCCTCCCTCCTTCCCCTCTGTGTTTCAGGGTGGTTGTGTAGGTGCCTTTACATGCTTATATTTTTTGTATATATATTCCTGTATATATTGTACATGTTTATTGGTGCAGGTTGTTTTGGGACTTGTCTTTTGGGTCTTCTGACATCTGGGGCAAGAAAAGACTGAGGAATGACGCCGGTCATGCGATTAGTAGTACCCTGACGTACTGACGCCAGTCTAAGGCGCCATGACCGACGTCAGCCTTATACTCTGGTATTCGGGCCGACTGGGACGCGGACTATACCCAATAGTCAGGACTGCAGCAAGGGAATCCTCGAACATCTACATTTATGGTAGGTACAAAACTGTACTTTTGTCCTCATATCAAAACTGCTACGTCAAACCACTGAGTAACTTAAATAACAATCACTTAATTGGATAATTGATAAATTGGATGTCGGTCATGGGCGTAGACTGGCGTCGAATGCGTCAGGGTACTAATCTTGCGCATGACCGACGTCGATTTCCTCAGTCTTTTTGCCGCATGGTCCGATGCAGAAGCAATTTTGCGAGTGCAGGTTGGCGTTCTGAGATTTTCGAAACCCGGAGTTTCAGACCCGAATACAGAGTTGGCTAAGTAACCCGTTGAAGAACATTTTGGTTTTTCTTGCCTCAGTATTTAACGGATGTCAGAAAAAAGTGAATAACTGTATTTCTTGTGGGAAGCAGATACCGCATAAGGATTTATCATACATTGTGTATACCTTGTTTTAGGGCCTGAAACGCAGCGTTGTTGGTTGCCGCTCTTGTGCTAGATTTAATAAGCGCACTATTAAGAGGAAGCATTGTGCTAGGTGAGTGTTTGGGAAGCGTTGCAATTATGCTATGCCGTCGGGTGCTGCGACGCCTGCGTCATCTAAGAAGGGCAAGGACAAAACAGTGAAGTCTAGGGGTGAGGAACACGGCAGTCCGGGCGTCGGTCCTTTAGAAGGCTCAGGGGAGCCAGAGGTTTTGCCAGGAGTCTCTATGGAGTCTCAGGCAGATGCTACTGTTACAGGATGTGCCCTCTCAGGAGGTAGGCCAGGCTGAGGGGCTTCCTCAGGCTAACTGTTCTTCCCTCTCTTCCCAAGGTAGTTAGGGCCTCTCCTTCTGTTGCCAAAGCTTCTTTTAGAGGAAGGCCAAGTTCAGCTTCTGTAGGGGCTTCTCCTAGCATTTGGGGCTCTGTGCCTAAGAAACATATGCTTAAAATGGCAGAAGATTTGATTACTCTGATTAGAGTTCTATGCCCCCACCTGATAAGAGGCCTAGGGTGGAACAGGAGTTTGATAGTTTTGAACAGTGTTCACAGGCTTCAGAGTCTTCTGTGGAAGACTTGCAAGAGTTTCCTACTTATTCTGATTCTGATGTGGATGATTCCACTCCTTTCAGCTTCTCCTCCTGAGGAGTTTTTCATTTTTCAGAGACTCTTCACTCCATGAGGAGCACTTTAAATGGGAAGGCCAAGATTACTCTGACTCCAGGAAAAGGCTTAGGGAATTCTTGTTTTTGCCCCAGCATAGGCCCTTAGCTATTCCTCCTGTGTTGAATGTGGTGGAGGATGTTTTTGCAGAGGCTTCTCTGAACCCTGATTCCTTGCCTCCTGCTCCTGTTAAGCCTGATAGGTATTAATAGGGTGCCGAAGCTCATAAGTATTTGTTTAAGAGTCCCAGGGGCGGACCCAGAAACTGTTTCTCAGGGGCCTAAAAGGTGTTAAAGCTTCTGTGGTTTAAAAATCCTGTACCCTCTGATAAAGAGGCAAGGGCTTTGGATAGGTGGGGTAAGAAAGTATATACTTCTTCCCTCTAGCCATGAGAGTTGAATTGTCAATTTCATATGCTGAAATATCAGAATTATCTCCTTTCACAATTGAGTGAAATCTAAGGTGGATGCTTTGGCGGAAGGTATTGAGAGTGTAAAAAATTGCTGGCTTTGGTTCATGTGTCTGAACATGTGCGTAGGCTTTCTTTGCTGTGTGGTTTTGTTGCTGTTCAGGCCTCCTCGAGGGTGGCTGCTACTAGTTCTGTTCTTCGCAGACATGCATGGTTGAAGGATCAGAATTTAGCTGAGCATGTTAAGACCAGGATTTTGGATGCTCCTTTACAGTCTGATGTGTTGTTTGGAGCGCCTGTGGAAGCAGTTTTAAAGAAAATGGAGGACAAAGCTAAGACTATGCAGACTGTTAAAGATTTTTTGCAGGTGCAGCCTCAGAAGTTTAGTAGAAATTGGCCTGCTAAGGGGTGGACATATCCTGCTTATGGTTACCAGTCTAGGGGTAGGTCTAGGCGTGGTAGGGGCAGGGCTCCAAGGTTCGATTTAGGCCTAGATCAGACAGTTCACCTGCTCAGACTTCTGGTGAGGGCAGGGTCAGTCCTTTCTTAAGCAGAATCGATTACCTGCCTTTTCAGCAGCCAGTGGACTCTCGACAGGCAGCTCCTTTGGGAGAAAGATTGTCTCTTTTCAAAGAAAATTGGGATTTAATCACTCAAGACAGATGGGTGCTGGATATCATTCATCACGGGGACAGATTTTATTTCCACACAATGCCCCTTTCAAAGGCATGCCAGATGTTCCTCCTCCACAAAGAAAAAGAGGCTCACAAGCAAGTTTCTCAGTTACTCCAGATAGGGGCTATTCAGCCAGTCCCTGTGTCAGAAAGGGGCTTGGATTTTATTCTCGCCTCTTCCTAGTACCAAAGAAGGGGAACACGTGGAGACCAATTTTGGATTTATCTATCCTCAACACTTATCTGGACATTCCCAAGTTCAAGATGTTGGCGTTACAGCAACTGTTACCTCTGCTGGGCAAGGATCACTGGATGGTAACTTTGGATCTCAAGGAAGCTTACCTTCATGTGCCCATAAGGCTAAGTTGCAGAAAGTATCTGGGGTTTCGAACTGGAGATTTTCATAATCAGTAGTCTGCATTGCCCTTTGAAGCATCTACTAAGCCCAGAGTATTCACAAGGTTCTGGCTCCAGTGATAGCTTACTTCAGGCTTCAAGGCATTCAAATTTATCCTTACTTGAACGACTGCCTGCTTCTGGCTCAAGAAAAAGAACACCTTCTACAGCATCTGGAATATGTCATAGCAGTGCTAAGATGCACAGGGTATTCTGTGAGCGAAATAAAGTCCAGTCTAGTACCCTCTCAAGACATGTGCTTTCTGGGTGTGAGACTGAATACAGCAGCCCAGATGGCCTTTTAACCCCGGACAAACAAAAGAGTCTGTCACTTTACTTCCATCAACTATCTCATCAGTCCGTGCTGACTGCAAGGACAGTCCTTCAAGCATTAGGGTTCATGGCATCTTGTATTCTGGGTGCTTCCCAATGTAAACTGCATATGAGGAAGCTGCAATGGTATCTCAAAATGTATGGACACAGCACTGCCAAGATTTGGACACTGTCATTCAAATAATACCTTGCCTTCAAAAAGGGAATTCTTGTGGTGGGCTCAGGAATGTCACCTAAACAAGGGACTCTCTGTGACCCGGCCAATGGCGACTCAGATTTAACGACAGATGCCTCGGACACTGCTTGGGAGCTCATCTAAATGGAAAGTGGATACAAGACAAGTGGCCTGCCAGACTACAGCATCTACATAACAACATGAAGGAGATGTTAGCAGTCCAGTTTGCATTGATGGCGTTCAAGGAGTTACTTCTTCAGGGCAGGTGTTGATTCTGACAGACAACACAACTGTCATGTGGTACATCAACAAGCAGGGGGAACACATTCTTATCCTCTATGCAGGCAAGCAATGATTTTTATGGGAGACTGCGTTAAGCCTGCAACTGACTCTTCAGGCAAGGTTTCTGCCAGGAGCACAGAACTCTAGCAGATGTATTAAGCAGACAAATCATGGATCCCCACGGTGGAAACTGGATCTTCATGTATTTCAGAAATTGACAGTGTCATGGGAACTCAGACATAGATCTGTTCGCTTCTCCACTAAACCACCAGCTGCCAAAGTATTGCACAAAGGGGTTTCATCACACAGCTTGGAAAGTGGATGCTCTGTCTTTCAGTTGGAAAAACCTTCATGTCTATGCTTTTCCACCTCTACCTCTTCTTCCAAAGGTATTACTAAAGGTCAGACAGGACAGGCCAAGGATGATTTTGATAGCTCCAGATTGGCCTTGGCAACACTGGTACCCACTTCTAAGGAGTCTTGTAAAGAAGCCTCCATGGCCTTTACCTCTGATTCCTCATCTGTTATCTCAGAAGGTAGGTCATCTGCTCAATGTCAGAAGCTTCAATCTCTTCATCTCACAGCTTGGCATATTCTGTGTTGAAACATAGTAGTCTCAGCTTCCTCAACAAGTTTTAAATGTGATTATGGAAGCTAGAAGGCCTAGTACTAGGAGAATTATGCACTTGAAAAATGGAAGAGATTTTTATTTTGGGTACAGCAAAAGAATTTGGAGATTTCAAGGCCTAATTTGAGTGTGGCTCTTCAATATCTTACTGAATTATTGGACAAAGGTTTGTCTTTCTGCTGCATAAAGATTCATGCTGCAGCAATTTCAGCTCACTGGTGATTGTGACCCACCTTTGTTTTCGCATCCTTTGTTCAAGCAGTTTCTTAGAGGGGCAAAGAATATAAAGACCCCGTGGGAAAACTCCTACTCCTGCTTGGGATCTCAATTTTGTGTTGGAAAAACTTACTCTACAACCTTTTTGAGCCGGCAGCTACTGCTGAATTGAAATATTTGTCATGGAAGACTGCTTTTCTGTTGGCTATTACTTCTGCAAGAAGGGTGTCTGAGTTACAGGCCCTTATGGCAGTAGAGCCCTTTTGATTTTCCATAAGGACAGGGTATCATTGCATTACTAATCCTTCCTTTATGCCTAAGGGTGGTTTCTAATTGTGGCTTTAAACCAAACTATTCATTTACCTACGTTTTTTGCAGATCCTCCAAAATAAAGGAAAAGATTTTGCACACTTTAGATGTACACAGGCAATTGCGTTATTATTTGAGAGCAGGACTAAAGATTTTAAGAGCAGTCTCGGGCAGTTACTTGTTTCTTTTGCTTTAAGTTCACAGAAGGCAGAGCCTGTGTCAAAACAAAACTATTTCTAGGTGGATTGGCTTTTGCATTTGCATTTTGTTATTCCCATCATGGCGAAGGAGTTCCAGCTGGGATTAGGCCTCCCATTCCACTGGGCCTACTGCCACTTCAGCAACGCATTTCTAAGGGGTGGCAACTAAGGATATTCTGGAAGCAGCTACTTGGAGGTTCAGTGCATACTTTCTCTAGGCATTATCACCTGCCTATATACTCTAAAGTCTAAGAGCTGGTTTTGCCACAGCTGTTTTACAAAGGCATGTTGTCAGCTCCTGCTACTTTATAATTTGCCAGCCTCCCTTACCTCTGCTTTGGGATTCTACCCAATAGTCAGGACTGCAGCAAAGGGGAAGAGCGAAGAACATAGTACAGTTTTGTACCTACCATGAAATGTAGATGTTCGAGGATTCCCTTGCTACTGTCTTCAATTACCCTCCCCTCTGTGTTTCAGGGTGGTTGTGCCAGAGTGCCTTTACATGCTTATATTTTTTTGTATATATATTCCTGTATATATTGTACATGTTTATTGGTGCAAGGTTGTTTTTGGGACTTGTCTTTTTGGGTCTTCCTGACATCTGGGGCAGAAAAAGACTGAGAAATGGCGTCGGTCATGCTTGTTAATTACCCTGGCGTACTTAGCGTCAGTCTAAAGAGCGCCATGACCGGCGATCAGCTCTTTCTGGTATTCAGGGCCATTTGGAGCCTGGGTGAGGACTATATACAATAGTCAGGACTGCAGCAAGGGAATCCTCAAGGAACATCTACATTTATAGGTAGGTGGTACAAAACTGTACTTTTGTCCTCATATCAAAACTGCTACGTCAAACCACTGAGTAACTTAAATAACAATCACTTAATTGGATAATTGATAAATTGGATGATTAATAAATTGATAGTCATTAACCTTAGTAATAAAAATTGGCAATGAGAGTTTACCAATAGTAATTCAACACTTGTTGCTATTAAATGAATTGATGACAAGTTCTAACACCAACAAAAATATACATACATAGATAATTGAACTTGAAATGCTGCTTGTATCTTAATACAAGTATAGCAGAAGTATACTCATTAGTCCCAGGAAAAGAATGTGATCTAATCATATTTGCCACAATAATTCTTGTTTAGTTAAAAAGTCCTTCCAAGGACCTGCTTGCTCAGAATTGCTAATCTCTTCAAAAAAAAAAAAAAAAAACTTTTTAAAAAATCTTTACATACTAAAGAGTGCTTAAAAAGCACATTATTGCAGTTACCTTTACGAATATCTTGGCAATGTTCGTAAATGCGTTTCCTCAACCTTTGTCTTGCCTACGTAAAATGGGTCCCAAGATGAGCATTGACTTAAGTAAACAACTGAATGTGTGTTACAACATTCCTTGCATCTGCCACATTTATTCATTTTGCATTCAGCCTTGTCATACACAGTGATGGGGGACATTTCTAAAAATTCACTTATCTATCCTTCTCCTACTTTGGGAACAAGTCCCACTTTCATTAACGTTTCTTTGTTGAAACTTTGCTTCCAATTTTTAGTTAAGATGTTTTCAGTAATACTAGTTACATTGGTGAAAGTACAGCTAAAAGCTTTTTGAAGACTGTCATGAAAAGTTGTATTTTCAGCGCATGACCATCTCTTGTCTAACAAGATAAGTTTGTATTTAATATTTCTTAACTGTACAAACTTTTCTTCACAGCTGTCAATGGTCTCTAATGTGTACATTTCACTTATGCTTGCAAGTCACTGTCAGTCAAGCCCAGTGTCAGAATTTGAAGCAATTTTTGTTTTAAATAAACAAAATAAAAATGTGGACTTTGGTGGGGGAGTCTTCTTAGAATCTCATTTTGCTTCTACATTTGACATCTGGGGTGAAGTTATGTACTTTTGGCAGTACTGATTTAAATAAGATCAACTTCAATTGCTGCCAGTGTATTTAGCTGCTGTTTCTAACATTAGATTAAGTTCATTTTTCATTCATTTGTTCTCTGATATACCCAGATCTCATGTTGTCCTTTTCATTCTTCCTCAACACATGGTTTCAGATCCGAACCTCTTATCAGACTCTGCTGCATACTCTAGACATTTCTGCATACTCTAGACATTGGAGTCAACTCTTGAGCTCCTCCCTCTACCCATAATTCCCCTGTCCATCCCCAGTACCTCAGATCTCGTTTGCCACCATTGTACTCATGCAGGTGTGACGTCCCTGCAATGATCCAGTAATCAAGGAGCCTCGGTCCTCGCCACTGGCAACAGTGAGGGATGTACACAATGGGAGGATGACAAATACACAGTAAAGTACAATTTCCCTTAAGAGCACACAAAGATCACAGTCAGTCTGGGGGCTGGTTTCTCCAGATCCCCAATAAGACTACCCACTGTCACAGCTTTAAGGTTAAATTCTCAGCTAAGGGGTCAAACCAAGACCTCCAGCACCCTCTGTCCAACCAGTGCTTCATGTCCCTGTCCAAGTAGCTGACACACACACACACACACACACACACACACACACACACACACACACACACACACACACACTTACTTTGAGATTTGATTTATATACAAACATGCAGGCACTCCTGGGGAAGGCTGTCACAGGTGTACTAGCTATGCCCCTTTCTGCCAGACTATTAAGGTAGTTACACTGCCACCAACCCCCTCCTAATTGGCTATTAGAAGGGCCTTACAAACGGTGACCAATCCTACTGTGTATTGTTAGTATTATCTAAATGGTAAGTGTGACCAAGAGCAATGCTGTTTAGGAGTGGCCTGTACAGTGTCACCAAAAACCTATGCAAGTACTCTTAGAGGTTAAATATGTCTCACAAATGTCAGCCACAAAGATATGTTTAAATATATTTAATAATAAGTATTAAAAGAACAAGACAATACTTAAACAAAACAGTAACTGCAGAGTTCAGTATCACAGGAAATAATTTAAAACAACATTGCAGGACAGTCTCAAATAAATACAGAAAACATCTTAACTAATCTTTATTATATTGCTATGTATATCTAAAAGAAATTACTGTACCCTAGTTACTTACTATTAGCAAGGCAAATACAGATGATGATTATGATGATGATGTATGTTTCCAGGTCAAAGGCAAAGTGCAAAATGCAAGAAGTCTCTTGCTGAGAGAGTTCTTAAATTACTGTCAAACATTACTGCTGGGCCATCTTGGATGACATCACCCTTTGTCACCTGCCTTCAGTTCCCAGGTCAACAGAAACTAACATCTGTATGTTAGAAATATATGAGTCTCAGATGTTTGCTGAGAACTGAAAGTCAAAAAGCAATAAAAACACTTTACATTTTAAACTTGGCAATTACTTCTCTACAAGGCAATTGAAAAAAAAAACTTCTAGCTCTAGACATCCTGTCTTCTTGCTGCATTAGCACATCATAAAGCTTGGAAACTAACTTTTATAGCACATCGTAAAGCACTTAATTTCAATTTATTTTCTTGACGTTTTGTAAGTTAATCTATGTCCCAGCAGGGTATGATGTGGTTACATTCTTGAAGGTCCGTGCATAACATACAGTTCTGTATAAATCATAGCAATATTCACAAATGACATAGAATTATTTACAAAATTCCAGCTAGCTAGGCTGGCAGCATTTCAGTTTCGCAGTTCTCCCCCCACAGAAAACCCAAGCTAGTTTTTCAAGTGACCCTTGAGAAACTATGCTTGAGAGGGATGAACTTTCTTGGGAGTACCTTACCCCATTCCCTGTCTTGAGAGCCCATTGGCATTGCTAACCCCACTGCAGTGCTGTACTGTTGTATCATATGCTTGCAACCCTAGGCTCCACCTTAGTAACTTGGCATTTTGCTGGCTGGCTCAATGTACCCATGTTAAGGGACTATGGTCTGTAACTACAGTGAATTTCCTTCCATACAGATAAGGGTGAAGTTTCTGCAGTGCTCATTACTATGGCTAGGGATTCCTTTTCTACAGCTGTATAGCATTCCTCCGTGGGTTGGAGCCTACGACTGAGATGTACCATTGGGTGCTCTTCTACCCCTGAGGAAACCTGGCTAAGTACAGCCCCCGCCCCATGGTTTGAAGCATCTGGGTCTACTTTGAAACCTCTAAAACCCATAACTTCTAATTTCATAACATTGAGACCAGAACGTTTAAAACCCAAAACATCTAAAACACATAACATTGAATTTCATAACATCTAACACTACAAATCACAAGAAAATAACATCCCCTCCTCATATAATGATACCAAACACACTTTTTACTATGTTTCTGCAGGGGGCATAGCCCCTGAACCCCAATAATGGGGGCTCTGACCCCCACACCCCACATAAATTAAATATACCAACTCCAAGATCGCACTACAGTGGAAAAAAGTTAATTTCCTAACCCACTGTATCAAGCCACCCTGCAGAAACCTAGTAAAAAGTGTGTTTGGTGTAATTATTTATCATTGTATGTGGAGGGGATGTTATTCTATGCCGATTCTGCTGATTAGATGTTATGTAGTAATATAGTTTAGATGTTTTGAAATTAGATGTTGTGTTTTAGATGTTTTGAAGGGGACCCAAAGCATCCACCTACACAACAAATTCTTTGCTGTAATCTGGACTGGTAAAGCAGGGGGTCCTCCCAAAGCTCCTTAAAGCTTCTGGAATGCCTGTTCACATGCTGCGGTCCACACTACCTTATCTGGCCTGTTTTTCCTTGTTTGGTCTGTGAGAGGAGCAGCTATAGTACTATAACTGGGGACAAACTTTTTGTAGTAGCCTGCTGTCCCTAGGAATGCCCTCACCTCCTTTTTAGTAATGGTTTATATCACGTTATCAAAAGATGAAAATAGCAGGCAGCTATTTCACTGGAAGCTAAAACTATCTAAACATGAAAATATTGAACATTCAGAACAGCACATTTTTTCCCATGGAAAAAATTTGCTGCTCTGAAACACACACACACAATACAAGCACATCAAACAAACAGCAGCCACACACATACACTTAAATTCCTACATCTAATGCTACACTAAACTAAACATACACTACACTACTATCCACCCACTTACCTTAACCCAAACCCTAACCCTAAGGTCTGTCACTATTGCACACTCTCACCTAACTTGGCAGCGGCCTAACTTTCTCCTTAACCGCCCCTAACGTACAAACAAGCAGGCACACTTACCTGAACCCAACCCCAGTAACTTTCCACCACAGCGCTAAGAATAGGTAAGAAGCACAGAAAGCTTGGCCAACTGAATTCTTTCCCGAGGAAAGAATTTGCTGTTCTGCAGCTTCACTATTCTTAGCATTTGCTGAATATTGTTTGATATCAGAACATTTGAAGTTTTAATACTTCGATGTTGTGATATAGACCCGTTAGTAACAGGGGCAGGCCATGCCTGAATGGCTTCCACTTTGGCAGGTTCTGGCCTGATATTAACACTCCCCACTCTGTCCCAAGTAGGAGACCTCTGCCATACCCACCTAACATTTGCTGGGCTTAATGGTCAGCCCTGCCCTCTGTAGTCTGCCCAGCACCTCTCTGACATGCTGAAGGTGCTCTTGCCAGGAATGGCTGTAGATGGCAATGTCATCTAGCTAAGCATGGGCAAAATCTCCTGCTCCTGCTGCAATATGCTCTGCCAGCCTCTGAAACTATCTACCATCCTCTGGAAAGTCGCTTGAGCATTTTTCATCCCAAAGGACATCTTCGTGAACTTACGCAAGGCAGGAGTCACAAAGGCTGACCTCTCTCTAGCACTGGGAGTCAAGGGCACCTGCCAGTAACCCTTGGTGAGAGATCAATGAGGTAGTTGGAATGCCAGCCCCCACCCAGCTGCTCGTGGGCTTCATCTATCCTAGACATGGAGTTAGTACCTGACTCTGTGTGACTATTTAATTTCCTGTAGTTCACACAGAACCTGGTGCTGCCATTCTTCTTTGGTACCAGCAGCACTTGGGAGGCCCAGGGACTGCCGAACTCCAGAATTACCTCTAGTTCCAACATTTCCTGTCTCTCCTCCCTCAGAATCTGACTCTCTCAGCTCCCTATAAGGGGCCTTTTTAATAGGTCTTTGGGGTATTGTATCCACATGGTGCTGCACCAGGTGGGTGAACCCTGGTTTCCCAGTGAACTTATGAAATAATAAGACGCCCACAAGGCTGAGGATGATTCCAATTTAATAAAAATACACAGACTGGTTAGCGCTTTTCACGGTCACCTGCTTCTTCAGACCATAATACAATATACATAGTAAAAGAGCTTTGGTTTAATTTGACTAATTTGATAA
>NC_056741.1:1092035826-1092074835 GCF_019279795.1 Protopterus annectens
GCCCCTACTGAACAGTTACAGCCAGATTTAACATCTTTATCACTTGTCACTAAACCAAGTACTTCTAACACTGTTACTACTGCCACTGTATGTGAAACTATGCTTAATAGTTTTTCCTCTGATTTGGCTTCAGTGACTGCGAATGATGCCTCTGTTTCGTTTACCGGTGCTCGACCGAAGGATACTAATAGCTCTTTATACTCGGACAATGTTTTTTTTTTTAATTTTCCTGCCCCTTTCAGACTTCCATCCATGTTGGGCAGGGGGCGGAACCTGAGCTATATACGCAATAAACTGAAGTCTTCAGTAGAGAATGACCAGATGTTAGAGGAGAATGTACGCAAGAGACTTCCTCGCTGGTTTACAACCTTTCTTCAGTCCTACTTACAGAATCACAAGTAAGTTTGTTAAATAAAGGGCTGAGCTTCGTTCCATCACGCTCAGTACCCATTGAAGACATTGCATTAGACATTAAACTTTTTTTACGGAATGTAGCTTTGAAATTAGCGTTTGGTGAACAGCAGGCAGCTCCTGCACTTTTGAAACTGCCAAGTTTATATATGCCACTTATGCATCCTGTCCTTAAAACTTTTGCTAAGACTGTTGAGAGTGAATTGCTTAAGATGGATGCATTTAAAGGTAGATTTTATAACTTAACTCATGATGAATTTTTGGAGCTAAATGAGTTGAAAGCCAATAGTAATTTAATTATTCGTCCTGCTGACAAACGTGGATCTATTGTAGTTCTTGATTCTGCTTACTATAATTCAGTTATGTTTTCTATGTTGAATGATGCTGCTACGTATGAATGTATAACTATCAATGATTTTAAAAGAGTTCTGAGTAATGTTTATTAGAATCTCTATTTTGTTAATGGAATGTGTTATAGAGAAAAATGGGTACTTGCGTATTATCGCAACCAGATCTTGTAACCTGGGGCTCTTCCTGATGTGATCACAAAATGACTGTATAGTAAACTGAAATGAGGTGTGTGAAGTCCAAATCACGTTTTGGATTCTGAAAGAGGAAGTGGAGTAACAGGCAATTTCGTCATCCTTGGCACCACCTTTTACCAGCGTAACATCCACCAAAGTAACATGAGCAGGGCACACTACATTACATAAGCTTCCTACATGTCATTCTGACAGTGCCAAAACAGTAGTCACCACTTCACACACCCCTTTTCACTTAAGAGAAAAGTCGTTTCGCGATCACATTGACAGTGACAGCATGTTACAAAATTTGGTTGTGCTATCATGGATGAGGAGATGTTTTATTTTTCAGAAGTAGGAAGGTGCCCTTCAATTTTGTTTGTTTATAGCCATTGTTGTACTTCTCCACAATTCCTGGAATGACTGTTTCAGTGTCGTTTTGCATTACAATGACAGCCGAAGTAAAACCAGAGAAAGTTTTGCACTTAACACGCTACTTTCCATTGTTCTTGGTATCTTTAATAATACCTACACATGTGGAGACATGAAAGGTTTCAATGTGGCCAACTGCATTCAACCCCATGGAGAACCAGACCTTTAAAAAAAAAAAAAAAAAAGGACGCTAAATACGGAGTCCCGGAAACAACAGCAACTCATTCCAAGGTTATTCATCCCTTGTGCTCTCTTGTTTCCAAGTACTGACTCATGTTTGTGAAAATTGCCCCAGAAAATAGGGACAGAATTTAAACATTACTTGTAGAAACTTTTTAGAAACTGCAGAAATTGCTACTTACGTATTACTGACTGGTCTGCAATATAGTTACGATAATATGTAAGTACCGAAAAATTATTATGATTTTATGTTGGTTACTGAACCTTTAATACCTGTTATTCACGGCCTTCCCAAGGTCCACAAATCATTACATAACCCACCTCTTTTCCCAATAGTCTCAGGTAGAGGTTGGGCTACAAAATTTATTTCTATTTTCATTGAAAACCATTTAAAAAAACCTCTGGAAAAAGCTAATGCAGTACTTGGGGACACTGAACATTTTCTGGGTACCCTGGGTGATTTTGCAAGGGAGCATGTTATTTTTCAGAGCAGACACTGCTAGTCACCATGGATATTCAAACCCTATTTACCATCATACCCCATGAAATGGGTATTATGCATTTGAAGAATTTTCTTACTACTAATACTGACTATCCTGCTGAGTTGATTAAATGTATTGGTGTTCTAATAGAGCTGGTTCTACAGAGTAATCATTTTTTTTTGTTTAATGATCATTTATACAAGCAAAGGGTGGGTGTTGCGATGGGGACTCCCTGTGCTAACAGTTATGCCAGCCTTGTGTTGGCAGAATGGGAGCATGGGGTAGTCCTCCCTGAACATCTTTTTTCCACACAGTTGTATTATAGACTCTTTGTGGGTGATATTTTTATTTTGTGGGAGGGTCCAGAAGTTGACTTACTGAAGTTTGTTCATTATCTAGAGTCATCTAGTGATTGTTTCAGATTTGCTCTGCATTATTCACGTACTACTGTGGACTTCTTAGATGTAAGGATTAAGCTATTAGATGGTGTTATTAATAGTTCCCTTTTTTGGAAACCTTGTAGGAAAAATAAGTTTCTGCAATTTAATAGTATGCATCCTAGGCATATTTTTAACAGTATTGCCAAAAGCCATTCCCTCAGAATGTCTCGTATACATACTGATGATACTGAATTTTATGAAGCTATGGACCTTTTAAGTAATGAATTTTTGGCTTGGGGTTATAAGCAGTGTGATTTGAATGTTAACTACAATAATGTAGTTTCTTTGAGACCTAATAGAGGTAAACCTTTCTTTAATCTCTCTAATATGCCTAAGAAATCTGCTGCCATTAATTCTGCTAATAATGTTGGACTTTCTTTTGACTTATGGTAGTAACATGCACCATGTTTGTCAAACAGTCAACAAGCTTTGGCCCATATTACTTTCAGATGATAAAATTAAATCTATTGTGGGGGATAAGTCCAGTTATATTTTCAAAAATAATGTATCCCTTAAGAGATAGCTTTGTTATAGAACTACATCTAAACCTTCTTTATGCTCTGAACCGAAGGGCACTTTTCCATGTAGGAGTTGTAAAGCTTGCTGTTACATGTCAACCAGGAATGTCCTATTTATAATTTTACATTTAAACCTAATTTTTTGCTGACTGCAAATCACATGGGTTTATATATTTAGCTGGATGCAAGCATTGTACCTCATTCTATGTGGGGAAACTATTAGAATGCTTAAGGAACGAATTCTTCAACATAAGGGTGACATCAGAAGTAAAAACATGCGCAATGCCCTAGCCAAGCATATTTCTAATTTTCCAGGACATGCTTTTGATTTTGTGTTACAGCTTGTTTATTTTAATAAAAGACACTGTGATTTTAATAATAGATTAGAAACTGTAGAAACTAAATGGATCATTAAATTACAGGCTAACAAAGCAGCCTGATCTTAATGTATCTGTGCCTTTAAAGCCTTTATTTTAAAAACGCAATATACATCAGTAATTGGTTTTATATAATGATTGGGTAATTGTTTAATACTTTGCATTATTTAAAGGATTTTGTAATACCTTGTTATGTGGCTGTGATGAAGCACATTGTGTGAAAGTGCTTATCCTGCGTATTAAAGAAGATTCAGACTTGGTGGATGCCTGATTTGTTTGTTTCACAGTTATATTTTATTTCTTATTGGGCAACCTTTGTTTTTTTCGGATACATGTTTTTCTATTTGACTTGGTATATGTAGTTTTGGTCATTCAGTCTCCTTTAGGACTCTACGGTTTGAGAACCAACATTTTAAACAGTTGATGTCCTTCAAGGATGCATCTGCAGTCCTTACAAATGGGTTGTCCTGTCGTCAGGCAGCCCTTCGGTCGGCCGGATTCTAAAGTCTGGGTCTGGCTTCGGCTGGTGTCGCTCTTCACCCGACGTCATTGCGGCAGTTCTTCGGGTATAAAGGCATCAGCCGACGCCATTTTCCTCAGTCTTTCTTGCCGCGTGGCGCCCGAAGCAGAAGCTGTTCGCAAGTGCCGGTCGGTCAGATCCAGAGATTACTACTACCGAATACTACTTCGAAGACTTCTATAAAGCTAAGTACCCGCTGGGGACTCTTTCTTGCCTCAGCCGATGTCAGAGAAAGTTAATAACTGTTTATCTTGTGGGAAACAAATACCTCATAAAGATTTCCACTCCTATTGCATACATTGTTTAGGCCCAGACCACGACGTAGCAGCTTGTCTAGCCTGTGCTTCTTTTAACCGACGGACGCTTAGACGTCGCTCGGACTTTGCTGAACAGATTTTCGCCCGATTTTGCCTACATTATGCCGTCGGATCCTCCGACTACGCAAATAACCAAAAAGCGCAAAGAAAAGGACCGACACTCGCGGTCCGCGGTTTCGGCTGAAACCGCGGTTAAGCAAACCACGAGTGTCTCGGTTTCGGCCGAAACCGAGCAAGCGGTTCTTTCTTCAGCCGATAACTTGCCTTCTACCGAGGCCTCTTCTATCCTGGTAGAAACGGCTTCTGAAATCCAACCTCCTGATGCGATTTCACAAGATTTATCAGACACCATTCCCCTAGATATTTCTACCCCTGCACGTGGAGCTGCTAGGCCTCCTCCAGCTATGTCTATTAAGGCCTTTGCCAGGGCTAAAGCAGCCAAAGCTTCTAAACCTGTGCCTGCCAAGCCCCCCTCTCACAGGCCCAGCACCAGCTCCCATATGCTTTCTTTGGCAGAGGATCTCATCTCTTTAATTCGTGGATCCCAGCCTCATCCAGACAGGGCCTCTCTCCCTCCTCCAGAAAAGAGGCCTAGAGCAGAGCCCCCTGAGCCAGTAGCCACAGATGATTCCTCTGATGACTCAGATCATACAGACCCTCCTGAGGCTTCTTATTCTCCTTACGAAGACTCTGATGCTGAGGAGTCCATCCCTTCAGCCTCTCCTCCTGAGGAATTTTCCTTTGGGGAAACCTTGCATGCTATGAGGGAACAATTTCAGTGGCAGGGCCAAGATTTCTCAGACTCTAGAAAAGGCTTAGGACCTTTCTACACTTGCCACAGCATAGGCCCTTAGCTATACCTCCAGTTCTATCTGTTGTTGATGATGCATTTAATGATGCTTGCACTGCTCCTGATACTTTACCTCCGGCTCCTGCTAAGCCCGATAGGTACTACAGGGTCCCGGACACTCATCACCACTTATATAAGGCTCCTTTGCAGATCCAGAGACTATCTCCCAGGGCCCAAAAGCTGTAGCAGCTACTTCTTCTAAAACCCTCCCTCTGAAAGGGATTCCAGGTCCTTAGAGAGATGGGGTAAAAAAGTTTACACCTCTGCTACTTTGTCAGCTAGAACTTTGAACTGCCAATTTCATATGATTCAATATCAAGAGTTTATGCTTGACCAGTTGACTAAAAAGCTGTCCTCTGAAGAATCTTTAGATAAAAAGTATATTCAAGAAATGTTACATAACATACAGCAAGTTAGTAACCATTCTTTAAAATGTGGCTATGATGCACTGGAGGCTTCCTTTAGATCAGCCATGACTGGCACAGTTATCAGGAGACATGCATGGTTGAAAGAACAGGCTTTACCAGATCATATCAAATCTAAGCTTTTGGATGCACCTATGGACAAGGTCAATTTATTTGGTGCCCCCGCACAGCAGGTACTAAAAAAGATGGAAGAGAAAGCAAAATCTGTGCAAACAGTCAAAGATTTCTTACAAGTTCAACCTCCAAGGTTTAGCAGAAACTGGCCCTCCAAGAATTGGTCCTTTCCGGACTCCTCTAAGACACAAAGAGGCAGGAATAGGCACTCTAGAGGCAGAAACCAATCCAGGGGTGCCAACAGGGGTCGCCAGTGGCAGGGTAACAACCAACGAGGCACCGATACAGCCACCACCACTACAACAACTCAATCACAGTGACTTGGCGGTGGCACCGCCTACCAGGGAACAACTAGAAGCACCCTTAGGTGGAAAGCTATCATTATTTTCAAAAAACTGGCACTGCATCACAAGAGAAAAATGGATTTTGCAGACTATAGACAAAGGTTACAGGTTCCATTTCCATACACTACCAGGAAAGAGAGGAATGCCAAACCTACCACCTTCTCAAAGGACAGAAGCTCTAAAACAAATATCTCAATTATTAAGAATGAGAGCTGTAGAAAAGGTACCATTTTCGAGCAAGGGAAAGGGATTTTACTCAAGGCTCTTCCTGGTACCAAGAAAGGAAAACAAATGGAGGCCTATTCTAGACCTGTCCGCTTTAAACACATTCCTCATTGTTCCAAAATTCAAAATGCTGACCCTACAGCAGCTTCTTCCCATGCTGGGCAAGGAGTCTTGGCTGGTAACTCTAGATCTCAAGGAGGCATACCTGCACGTCCCCATCAGACCAATTTGCAGAAGATACCTCAGATTTCTTGCAGGATCAGAGCATTATCAATTCTCAGCATTGCCCTTTGGCTTATCTACTGCGCCCAGAGTGTTCACGAAATGCCTGGCATCAGTAATCGCTCATTGCAGACTTCAGGGAATTCAAATCTATCCCTACCTGGACGACTGCCTGATACAAGCGGACAACAAAAACAAACTAACAGAAGACTTACAAAGAGTCAACTACCTGCTGCAAGCCCTGGGATATACAGTCAATACAAAAAAGTCAAGACTGATTCCATCCCAAAGAATAACCTTTCTGGGTGCAGAATTGGACACATCAAAACAAATGGCATTTCTAACCACAGAAAAGAAAGAGCAACTTCCTCTCTACTTCTTGGCATTAACAAAGCAGAGCCATCTAACTGCAAGAAAAGTGCTACAAGCTCTAGGCTTCATGGCATCCTGCATAATACTGGTCCCTCATGCCAGGCTGCATATGAGAAAGCTACAGTGGTACCTAAAGAATTTGTGGTCTCCGCACAAGCACAGCCTAGAAACAAGGATTCCAATGATCCCATGCCTGAAGCAGGAGTTCTTATGGTGGGCTCGAGCCTGTCAATCAAACACAGGACTGCCCTTCTGCAAAAGCCAACCAAGACAAACCATCACGACAGATGCCTCAGACCTCGGTTGGGGGGCACACATGATGGGCAAGTGCATTCAAGGCCTATGGACTCAAGACCAGCTGCATCTGCACATAAATCTAAAAGAAATGATGGCAGTAAAATTGGCAATCCAGGCATTCAGACCTATTCTCCAAGAAGGCCAGTTGATGATAAGGACAGACAACACCACAGTTATGTGGTACATCAACAAACAGGGAGGCACACACTCATACCCTCTATGCCGGTTGGCACTGGACCTATGGGATGTGGCTCTGAGCTACAACCTTCAGCTACAGTCAATTTATGTACCAGGAAGGAAAACATTCTAGCAGACATATTAAGCAGAACTACAACAGATGCCCACAAATGGATGCTGCATCCGGACATCTTCAAAACCATCACAAGAGAATGGGGATTACCACAAATAGACTTGTTTGCATCCCCACTCAATCACCAGTTGAAGAAATTCTGCACAAGGACTTACCACCCACTTGCTTGGAAGGTGGACTCACTATCCTTCAGTTGGAAAAACCTGACAGCATACGCATTCCCACCACTTCCTTTGATGCACAAGGTGCTTCTCAAGATCAAAGAGGAACGTCCGAGGATCATTCTGATAGCCCCAGACTGGCCAAGACAACATTGGTATCCACTGCTGAGGAGCATGTCTCGGGAACAAATATGGACACTGCCCCGATCCCATTACTGCTGACACAGAACAACTACAACATCCTGCATCCAAACCTAAAACTCTGCAGCTAACTGCCTGGAACATTACATAACAGCAGTTAACCCAAATTTATCCCAAAGGGTTAAAGACATAATCCTGAGGCTCGTAGACCTTCAACAAGAAAGAATTATGCAGCAAAATGGAAAAGATATCTCATCTGGAGTACTGCAAAGGGCCAAGATGTGACACTGGTGAACATAGCCAACATCCTGGAGTACTTGGCGGAGCTTTTCATACAGGCCTGTCCTATTCCTCCATCAAGATACATGCATCAGCTATTTCAGCAGAATACAGCTTGGATCCTCCTGTCTTCTCGCATCCTCTGCTCAGACAGTTTCTGAGAGGAATTAAAATGTAAAACCTCCCAGGAAACCTCCATTGCCAGCATGGGACTTGAACTTTGTGCTAGAAAAACTGACTCTACCTCCTTTCGAACCAGCAGCTACATCAGAATTGCAATACTTATCCTGGAAGACTGCTTTCCTGCTGGCAATAACTTCAGCAAGAAGGGTCTCTGAGCTACAGGCATTAATGGCAGTACAACCCTTCCTGATCTTCCATCAAGATAGAGTGTCCTTGAGAACAAATCCTACATTTATGCCTAAGGTGGTATCCAGAGTCTCTTTAAATCAGGCTATCCACCTTCCTACATTCTTCCCCAATCCACAGAACAGGGGAGAAAAGCTCTTGCATACCTTGGACGTACACAGACAATTACGCTACTACCTGGACAGGACAAAAAACACTAGAAAAACTGACCAACTTCTGGTAGCATATGCAACAAGAAAGGAAGGAAAACCAATTTCTAAACAGACAATCTCCAAATGGATAGGAAATTGCATTAGATTTTGTTACTCCTACCTTGGAAAGAAAACTCCAGAGAACATCAGGCCTCACTCCACAAGGGCTACAGCCACTACCACAGCTTTCTTACGAGGAGTGGCTACCAAGGACATTATAGAGGCTGCTACTTGGACCTCCGTGCATACATTTGCCAAGCATTATAATTTACCTCTATACTCTAGATCCCGTGCTGGCTTTGCCACTGCTGTTTTGCAAGGGATACTAACTACACCATAATCTACTCTCATTTCCTCCTCCCCTAGCCTAGCTATGGTATTCTACCCATTTGTAAGGACTGCAGATGCATCTTTGAAGGACATAGTACAGTTTTGTACCTACCATAAATGTAGATGTCCGAGAGGAATGCATCTGCAGTCAGGATTACCCACCCTCCTTCCCCTCTGAGGGTCTCCTAGGGTACTTACCAATCTTCAGCTAGCTTGGGGGGGATCTATTATGGTGTATTTGTTTGTATATATGTACATACATGCTTATTTTGTGTGTTTGCTCTCTATTATTTGGAATATTTGGCATTTATCCAAATTTAGCCATCCAAGAGGGCACCTGGCACCTGGGGCAAGAAACACTGAGGAAAATGGCGTCGGCTGATGCCTTTATACCCGAAGAACTGCCGCAATGACGTCGGGTGAAGAGCGACACCAGCCGAAGCCAGACCCAGACTTTGGAATCCGGCCGACCGAAGGGCTGCCTGACGACAGGACAACCCATTTGTAAGGACTGCAGATGCATTCCTCTCGGACATCTACATTTATGGTAGGTACAAAACTGTACTTTTTCTTGACACTTTCATTACCTTTCTTGACACTTACATTTGGTCTTGCCTCTGGTCTCCCCTTAGCACCCAGGGTGTTCAGCAAATGCATGTCCATAATGGTGCCACTGTTGCATCTGCAGGGTTCAAATTATTTTCATACTGGGATGACTGTCCTTTTAGTGTCCCTTCGATTTAAGCCAGCTTGTTTCAGTAAGGGAGTTTCTGGTCTGTTTCAGTACCTGAAGGTAATGTTCAGCATGTCTGGGTCCCAGCTGCAGCTCACACCATGCCTGATTGACTGTAGCCTGGGCACTCAGTCATGCAGAGTAAGACTCCATATAGATAAGTCTCAGATGCTTCAGTCCGGGGTGTCTAAAATTCTTCAGTATCTGTCTTTTTTGTCCCATGATGCTGAATCTTAGGGTGGTGGCCATTATGCCAGCTGTAAGAGTGCTCTTCAGTGGACCCAGAGTACCATATTTCAGAAGGTGAGAAAGCCAATTTGTAAGGATTTATATAACTTTGCCTGCATAGATCTATCTTATGATCAATAATTTACAGAGCTACCGTTTGAAGATGAGTTCCTTACTTGATTCTTTTATTGCCATGCAGCTGTCTTTGAGAGTTTACAAGAAAAGTGCATACATTTCCAGTAGCTACAGCATTTTTTTTTATTTTTGTATTATGTTTATTTAATACTATACCTTTTTTGAGAGACAGGCCATTTATAGAGCTTCTAGATTAGCTGCAGTAAAGGTTTACCATGCTAATCATGCATTTTGTGGTATTTGGTGGTGGTGTGATACCAGATTAACCTTTTTTAATTATCATCGAGATTTTACCTAGACCTTTTGAGATACTGTGGAAATGCCTAACAGTGTTGGCCATGATATTTCAGATTTTTGTAATTGACAGCATATAGGCTATATCAGCCTTGGTTCTCATGCGAGACACAAACATTTTAAAGTGAGTTGTTATTTTAAGAAGGAAGACATCCGGAAAAGTTACTTTGTGAAACCTGAATGGAATCAAGTTCAGGTTGAAAGGAAGTACGACAGATGAGTAGTTTGATATATATATATATATATATATATATATATATATATATATATATATATATATATATATATATGTCTGTGTCAGGAGATATTGGAATTATGAGGTAAGGGGCAAGAGATATTTAGAATTGTTTGTTTTGAGAGATAAGGAATTGAGAATGTTCAGGGGGAAAAAACACTGCCTTACTGGCATATAGGTGGTAGTGTCTTCTAGATTCCTAAAAGTACTAGGCAGTTGCCTTTGTGGGCCATTTTAAGTCTAGCCAATTTTCATTTTTGTGCTCAAAACAACTTATCCTATTTGGTTATAGATTGGCCTTGGCATCCCATGGTCGATTAATTGTATTACCAACTTCTCTGCTTCCTATTTCTGTCTCCCTCAGTCTACACTTCTGTCCCTCTTACTTTCTCTCCTCCTCGCACTCCACTCTGTATAATTCCATCCACTGCTCTGCATTTACTTCCTCCTGCACTCTCCTTCTTCCTATTTTCCCCTTACCCCCATTTTAACTTATTGTTTTTTTCTCACTCTCCTTTTTTTTTCTCACTCTCCTTTTCAGTTGCTCCCCAGAGTGTTTCCCCCCCTTCTTCACTGACTAGACAGGAGATTCCGCCTTTCAAAAGAGAAGATGTCCGTGGACTATCTGCTTGAGCTATAATAATTTTCTGGGACCTTATCTCCCTTGCTAAAGAGACTCAGTGTATGTAATCTCCTACATATGTTCTTTTTTCTAGCAGCTACCTAACCTTGAGCAGCATTCTACCCTGGTGCGCGTGAAAGTAGCCTACCACTGGTCACTGCACAGGCCCCCCCCCCCCATCCTTGGTTTTCCAGTCTTTCTCCCCATAATTACCTCTGTCTAATCTCTGTAACCTAACTTCTCTGTGGAACCTCTTCTCCTCTGAGTGCACCTCCCTCCTTTTTCCACTAGGTGGCAGCATACTCCTGATAAAAGGAACTGCAGTATTCCCTTCTCCCTGCCCCACTTACTTTTTCTGCCTAAAAGTGTCTCTGCCCTACACTAAAGAATCAGTAATTTACCTCCCCACACTTACTTTCAGAGAGTTTTTTCTCTAACCATACGTAAAATCCTAGCTATTAACTGTAAACCAAAGTTTATAACCATATACCTGCACCCCTGCTGTAATTCTCCTTCTCCAGCCTCAGGTCACTGATTATTTTTCGGGCCTTTCCCACCTCTTTGGCTCTTCCCACTACGCTCCCCTACACTTCCCCCAGTACCTCTACATTTATCCCCTCCTATCAATCCCTCCCTCTCCACCAACCAATCCTGACACTTTTTCTATCTCCTGTAACTGACTCCAACTACCATGCTCACCCTTCCTCCCAAGGTCCTTCTCCTGTCATCCTTCCCCTTCTTTCTAGTATCTCTATACCAAATCACCTGCTATACTGATTTCCATTTACTCTCTCCTCCTTTTACTTTTACTCCCCAACACCACCTTGCTTCCCATTACCACATCATCTCAGCTTCTTTAGTTCCCTCCCACCCTATCCTTTTCTTGAAAGTAAAACTTTTTCCAAGCTCAAATAATAACTTTAAACATAAACCAAATCTCTACCAGCCTCTTCTATCTAAATACAAAACTAATAAATACATCCCCCATACCTTTACTTGGCCGGCGATATTCACCCCAGTTCAGGTTCTAATTTCTCTCCTACAAATCTCCCTAGCACCAACAAAAAATCCTTCAACAAAAACCTCAAACCTCAAATTCCTCACTATCAACACCCAAAGCTTAAAAAATAAATTAACCCTCTTCCATGCCTGGCTCAGTCACAACTCTCCTGCCGTAGCAGCGATCTCTGAAACCTGGCTAAAACCTCACATTAATGACTCTGAATTCCTACCACCAGGATTCCATTCTCTCCGATCTGACCGATCTAATAGAAGAGGTGGTGGTGTTGCTCTAATCTACTCCAATCTCTTGTCCATTACTCCTTACTCTAACCCCATCCCTTCTTTCAATAACGCTGAACTTGTAATTGGCATACTAAAAATAAACAACCATAAAAGTATCTGCATTATTTGCCTCTATATTCTTCCTGGCAACAATACCAATACACTGGAAGACAATCCTCTCATGGACTTCCTCCAATATTAAGCTAGAAACCTTCATTTTGGGAGATGTAAATGTTGACTGGGGAAAAATCATTAACCCTAATCCCACAATAACCATCAACCTATTCATCTTCTCTTAACTTACTAACTCCATTACTAGACCTAACGAAACTAATCCCCCTGGCACCATACTTGACTGGATCCTAGTATCTCATCCAAACAAAGTTATAAAATCTGGTGTCACTCCTGACCCATTAGGAGACCACCTCCCTGCCTTCTCCATTCGAGCTACTCCCACCTCCCCACACTCTCACCACTACATTCATACTCGTAACCTATATACCTTCAACCCTACTTCTTTCTCTGACTATTGGTGTTAGGAATGGCTTTATGGAAGTCATTAATAAAGATATTGAATAGTAATGGGACGAGTGTGGAACCTTGGGGTACTCCGGTAGGGGTAGGAAGGAAAGTAGAGTTGGCTTGGCCCCATTTCACAGCTTGGGACCCGTTTGAAAAGTAGCTGGAGCTAACTAACTGGAACCCCCTAAAAACACTACCATTAGACAAAGCCGTTGACTATTTCAATTCTACATTCATAACTGTCCTTAACTCCCTAGCTCCCATAAGAACAAAAAGAGTTGAAACAAATACCACCCCTTGGCTCACCAAAGACACAAAAAAAGATGATGCTTCAAAGGGATAAAACCTGGAAAACCTACATTAAACACAAGCAACCTGAAATCTTCCTTAAGTATAAGCAGTTAAGAAACCTTGCTAAAAAACAAGTCATTAGAGATAAAAAGTCTTACTACATCAAACTACAAGAAAACCATGCTAGAAATCCCAAGCAATTCTGGAATTCTATTAATTCCCTCCTTAGACCAGGTACAAAACCCCCCCCCTGTCCTTATGCCAGCAAATCTGACCTTGAAATAGCCTCCCTATTCAATTTCTTCTTCACCTCTTCCATCGCTGAGCTAGCCAAAACGTTCACAAACAATAACCTTCCTCCCCTCCCTGCTCAATCTTCCGTTCCCTGCTCCCCCCTCTTTCGAACTCAAACCAGTATCCACCGACCTAATAAAGAAACTACTATATAAACTAAAGCCTTGCTCCAATGCCCCTGACAGCATTCCATCCTCCTTTCCTAAAAAATAGCTTCTGACTCTATTGCTCTACCTATCAGCATCCTAATTAATAGGTCTTTACTTGAATCCTACGTACCTAAACTATGGCGTACCGCTTTCATTCTTCCTCTCCACAAGGGCAGCAAAAATTGTAATGTCTCCAATTTCCGCCTTTCCGCCTCTCCCCTATCTCCAAAATTCTAGAAAAATGTATCCACCTGCAGCTCCTGCCATTCCTTACCAAACACCAACTACTCTCTCCTACCCAACACGGCTTCCGCCCCGGACACAGTACTAACACTACCTTTCTCTCCTTCTTGCACTCTGTTAATTCAGCACATGACTCTGGTAATATAGTATCCTCTGTTCTACTAGACTTATCCAAAGCTTTTGACACCATCTCTCATACCCACCTTCTAAATCACCTCTCTAATCTCAACCTTTGCCAAAAAACTCTTTCCTGGTTCTCCAGCTACCTTTCAAACTGGTCCCAAGCTGTGAAATGGGGCCAAGCCACCTCTACTTTCCTTCCTACCCCTACTGGAGTACCCCAAGGTTCCATACTCGTCCCATTACTATTCAATATCTTTATTAATGACTTCCATAAAGCCATTCCTAACACCAAAATTGTGCAATACGCTGACTATTCCACTTTGATCTGCTGTGCCTCTAACCTAGCAGAGCTCCAAGCCCCAACACAAAGTGCCTTCTCAACCACTGAAAACTGGATGCTCCAAAATCATCTCTTTCTAAATGCAAACAAAACTAAGATCCTCCTTTTCTCCCCCTCTAAATCCTCCTCTTCTGATAAAAACTAATTTCAAATTACCAGCCTTAACAACTCCTCTATCGAGATTGTAGCCTCCACCAAACTTCTCGGTGTTACAGTTGATGACCAACTAAAATTTAATACTCATATCCAGCTAAACATCAAAAAAACACACATAAAACTAGGTTTACTGTATAGAAACAACCACTTCCTCTCTCCTCACTCCAGACTAACCCTTGCCTCTACCTACCTCCTTCCCTCCCTACTGTATGGAGCCCCCCTGCTCATTAACTTGTCATCCACACTTACCTCCAAATTGGAACAGTGTTACAACAAAATCTGTAGATTTGCCACAAATGCCAAATCCTCCTCTCATCACTGCACCTCCCTTCACTCTCTAAACTGGCTTGAACTCCCCAATCAACTTGACTTTCTGCAAATCGTCAAAGCCTACAAATTATTGTTCCATCCTACTAACTGCCCTGCTCTTTCTAATATTCTACAACCTTATACCCCCTTTAGACCACTTAGATCTTCTCACCAAAACCTGATCACCGTACAAAAACCCAAGCGCCCAGCTGGTCAGCTTCTCTTATCCTCTACCCTAGCTAAAAAATGGAATGCCCTGCCCTCCACACTAAGGACATGTACCAACCTTAATAACTTCAAAACCCAACTTCTTTCCTACCTCTATCTAAACAGGAATTGCAACTGCATTCTTCAGCCCATACCTCTCAAGCTATCTTCTCCCTTCTATCCAGGCTAACCTCTTCACCTTCCTAACCTCTTTTAAATATACTTAGCATAGGTAACTAAATAGTAAAATTTTGATTTTATGATATAAGCCTGTTTTCCTCCTGAACAAAATAGAAATTGCTAGTGTTTATTCTTTTTGTAGCTACCTGCTATTTGTAATACAAAAACTGTCTTTGACGTTTCATGTAATTAAACTGTTGTTTTCCTGTTGGAGCTTTTCTCCCCGGGCCTCCACTGAAAACGGGCCCCCAAGCCCAATGGACCTCCCTGGAAATCAAACTGAAATAAATAATCACCCCTAGTAAGAATAACTGGGATCACTGTGTAATTTGAGGGGACCCATGGAGTTGATATAGCATTTAGGAGCTGCCTCTGTCCATTTGTAGTACAGGGGCAGCCCTGGGCTAAATTTTCTGTTTCCTGTCCTTAGATATAAGTTACACTTGAAAATAGACAGGGTTGGATTTTGTTTTATGTGGATAGGGAGTCTGTTCTACAGCAGAGGTATTCAGTGCGAAATATACCCTTTTCCCCAAATTATTCTGTTGATGTTGCAGCACAGGTTTGGATCTCTAGACTGAGTATTTCTGATGCCATTTGACTTGTTGATGTGCAGTAAAGCCACCAGTAATGGGTTGGAGGATGTCTTTTATATGCTAGACACAGGTCACTCCTTAGCAGTTTGTAGGATACTGAATACAGTGACTACCTAATACAGTGACAACACTTTGAGTCAGTCCATGTAGGACACATTGTTTAGGCCTTGCATCCTTTTAGTATTTGTGAGCGGTCCAGTTGTTGCATGTGTCTGAACAGATACATGCCAAAGGGGGCATTATATTGAACGAATGGCCTAATGAGGGCTGAGTAAAGGGGGACAGTGGTTTTCTTAGATCTAGACGTACTCCCTTTGTTTATAAGGTGTGCAGTATAGTAAGACTTTCTTACGACTATAGATGCATGTTGGTAAAAAGTTAGGTCACTGTCCACTTAAGTTCCCAAATCCTGAACAGCTGTGTCAATTCTTAGAGTATTATCAATGTTGCAGTTCCCTGGAGAAGATAACTTCCTAAAGGATACAGTAATGTATTTTTTGGCATTTAGTTTCAAACCATGATTTTGGCACCAGTTATTTATTTGAGACCAACCTTTTTGCAGAATGGTTAAGCCATTTGGGGATTCGGTGACTGCTTCTAGTTTACAGTCATCTGCAGACTTAGCCAGAGCCCTTTGGGTTTGGCTTTTACTTCAGAAAAGTGGATGCCAAACATGACAGGTCCCAGCACAGAAGCCTGGGGTGACCCACTGGTGACTGCTGTCTTTGTGGAGTTGACTTCCATGATTTTGATTATCTGTATCCTATCTGTGAGCCAGTTGACAAATCCAGCAGGTGACATAGAGGTTTATTTAACTTTAATACTATGCCTGGATGGGCAATTTTGTCAAAAGCTGTGGTCAGGTCGATGTATGTGGTGTGTAATTTTTTGCCTTCTTTCATTGCTTTGGTGACCTTTTCAGAAAGTCCACCAGTTCAAGTGAGCATGACCTGTACTTGACGAATCCAAAATGAGACTGGTCCTAATTGATTCATGGTAAGTCTTTCCATAGCTTTGCATGTGAGGCTGGTCAGACCTATGGGTGTCTAATTGCGATGTGTGTGTTTAACCATTGAGTGACATTTGCATTGAATAGCTGAACCTCGAATGTTCATTCAGCAAACGTTCATTTTTTTTCAACAGGGAAAGTAACTAGTTAGCCAACACTTCCCCGTCTCACACACCGCAGTATTTCAAACCTACCAGGTGGGGGGCTTCACCCCCCACAACTATATATACCAGCTGCGAGACCACACTACATTGTGGAAAAGGGCAGACACGGAAGTGTTGGCCAACTAGTCACTTTCCTGTTTGCTGAAAGTGAACATTAGCCGAGTGAACATTCGATGGATAGGGATTGTAGACGTTCAATGCAAATGTCATTTGATGGCTTTACATAGACTGGTAGTTGCCTGGGTCTGTGGAAGGTCCTCCCTTATGCACGGTAATGACTGTAGCTGTTCTCCATTTACTTAGTACAAAACCTGTATGGAGGCTGAGATTGAACAGTGTTGAGGATATGGCTAAATCTTGCTTCATGCTATTTAAGCTGCATCCAGGGATATAGTCAGGACCTATTCATGCAGTATTCTTGGTTTTTATAGCATTTTTAGCTTGTATGATAGCTGAAGGTGAGCAGGTAGCAAAGCTGGAGGTGAGCAGGTGTCAGTGCTTTGCTACCCTATCTCTGGCAGGCTACCAAAGCTCAGAGCTCCGTCTTCCACATGCCTGTCCATGAGAATGATGGATCAGTCACCTGAGAGCTCAAACACTGCCTTTCAGACTCACAAACAGAATCCTTTCAGTTTTCTATGCCACAGTAACAGAAGGATCTCAAGGAAGACTGCTCCTGACTCTGGATTTTTCAGCTGCTGAGCTCCGATAAGAAACCCTTTTGGGCTGTATGTCCAACCTCTGCTTTATTTTTCTGTCAGTGCCTCAGTAGTGTATTCTGCCCCCCCCCGATTAGAAAGTTTGTATATTCTGTTTTTACTCTGACTAGCACAGCAAGGCATATGCTGTTGATTAAAAGCTTCATTTGGAAGTTTTGACAGAAAAACTTGCTGATTTTTATTTCCTTTGGGGTTATGATTATTTGAAGTGATTGAGCAGGGTTATAGCATTTTAAATGATTTTTTTCTTAAATTATGACACTTGGCGCCATTTTTGTATGTTATTCTGACAGGAATTGAAAAATCAGTTTATGATTTATTTCTTGTTTAATACTGTTTTATGCTCTGTGCATTAATTTTGACTGAAAGTAGCTCCCCCTCCCCCCCCAAAAAAAACAGAGAACATTTGTGCATGTATTTTGTGCTTGGAACTGTATTACTGAAACTATCATTTCATTCAGTTCAGAGTAATATCCCTATAGAAGTAAACTTCAGACTACAATTTAAAGAGAGAATAGAGGGATTTGTTCATTTTCAGTGGGCTAACTTTGCGACCAGTATTTGGTATTGATTTCTCCCCTGACTTGGTGGACTCGTATAGTGCCCCCCCACCCACACACACACACACACACACACACACACACACACACACACACGCACACACACACACACACACACACACACACACACACACACACTGTCATCCACCCCTTGTGCACCAATAACTTAGAAATAAATAAAAAAATCCCTCGTCCTATGAATTACGATTCCTCCGTAACCTTAAGCAAGCTATCAGACCACTCTCCTTTATTTGCCTCCAGGCTCCCAGGTGTGGTGTTGGTACTGCAACTGCAACTGTGCATGACACGAGAGTCGGACAAGTCCTCTGGGGCTGTACCAGTCAGTGCCTGGTTCAGGTAAAGAACTACTATTAAACTCTTAGGTGCTGGGGAAGTCATAGGTGCATATTCTGTTTCTAGCATCGATTTGCCTTCTCCAGCGATTCTCCCACTAGTACAATGCATGCAAAAAAGTGACAGAAGACCCACCACATCACAGGGCAACAGTCTCTGACTCATGTTTACACTTCTAGAGCCATTGTTCAGGTAGTTGATTATAGGGTGCAAACCCACGTTGAGTAACGCTGTGCTCACTTCTCTGTTCATCCACCCAGGGATCCTGATTTTGAAAAGGATTCAGAATCTGACATTTCAGAAGGGTCAAGAGTCAGATCAGTAAGCTTCCTCTGATGTGGCTGCAGAAATGTAAAAGGATTTTTTCTGTTTCCCAAAGTGCTGGACAGGTTTAGAGGTGTATTCATTTGGGAGTAGTCTTCAGCTGCTCCCGGGGTGAGCAAGGTATATGATTTTTTCGAAGATGAGGCCCCAGAAGTGACTACCTTCCCTTCATTTATCCCAGTGTTAGAGGATGCTTTCAATAAAGCTTGCTGTAATCTTTTGAATTTACTTTTGCCCAAAAAAAATGTTTAAAAAAAAAAAAAAAAATAGGGTGTGCTTGACCATGCCTGGTCTCCAAGCCCCCTTGTTTGCAGATCCAATTGCTTCATTCCCAGTGACGTCCTCCAACAAAACTGTCTTCATTAACCCCATTCTTCCTTTAGATAAGCTAGGCAAGTGGCTAGAATCTCAGGTGAAGAAGCTGGTGCAGTCCAATACAGTAGCTTTCAAGGTGTTTAACTAACAGTGTATTATATGGAAGTTGTGTTGATGTGTGTGTGTAGTTTAGATGGGTTTGCTGCATTTCCTGCTGAGCAAAAAGTCTGTCAAAGGGAATGTCCAGTGTTTCTCAAGTGTCTAAACATGCTTTAAAGGGTGTCTTGCAAGGGGCTGATACTGTTTGTAGAAATGCAGCAACCGTTGCAGTAATAAGGAAATCTACTTGGTTGCACAGTCAAACCATTTCTCATGAGTTAAACAAGGAGATTGTGAATGCTTCTTTTGGTTCTTATTGTGTTTGGTACAGCAGCTAATCAGATCTTTAAACACTCGTATGATAGAGAGAAAGTGATGCAAGCTGTATCTAAAATGTTCTATATTCCCAAGTTTACATTATGTAGGATAATTTTTGACGACCCAACAAACAAAAGCCAAGGTTCCAAAAGGAAATAGGAGGAGAACTCTGACAAACCTAACAGGAGGATCGCCTTTCCCGAAAAGAATAACCCTCTTTCCAATCTTATAACTATGCTGAGACGTAGCACCTGTCTTTCCCATGCTTTTCTGGGTACTCTGTCTCAAACGTTCTCTCTCATCAAGGCTGCCTAGCTGTTTGTTTTCTACAAATGGGTGCTCAGCATTGTTGGCATACGTTGGCGGTGGCAGCGGAAGTAACTTCTGCCTCTGTTCAGGGGGGTGCCCCCTCACCTGCCAAACTAGACTTTTCATCCTGTACCTGTGACAAATGCTGGACTCGGACATCATAGAACTGGATGTTCTCCGTGTTTCACTGTTGCAGTTATTACATTTGGGTAATCTGCTGGCAGGTTGCCCTCAGTCGGCCTGATTAACAAAGTCTTGGGTCCTGTGTCACTTGCTGTGCCTTCTTCCATGACGTCAGGGATATAAAACATGCAGCCGACACCATTACATCAGTCTTTCTCGACTTGTGGTGCCCGAAGCAGAAGCAGTTTGCAAGTGCCGGTCCGCTGACTCATGAAATTTTCGTTTTCGAGTTTCAGAACCGAAGTCTTCAACTAAAAGCTAAGTACCCCGTTGGGGAAACTTTTTCTTGCACCTTACCGATGTCAGTAAAAGTTATTAATTGTATTACTTGTGGGAAGCAAATACCCCATAAGGATTTTCATTTGTACTGTATTCCTTGCCTAGGCCTTGACCACAACGTACCTTGCTGTCGGTTTTGTGCTTTATTTAATCAGTGCACTGTCCGTCATCGGTACATTTTTGCTTCTAAATATTTCGGTTCTCGGTTTAATTATCCAGAAATGACGTCCGTTAGCCATCCGACTACCAGAATACCGGAAAAAACGCAAAGAAAAAGAGACAGGCCGTTGAGGTCCAAAACTGCCGACATCGCTTCTCCTAAGCCAGTTCACCGGTACTCAGTGAGGCGCTTTCGTAGCCCCCGATACCCGCTACTTCTGATTCACAGGCCTCTACTGAGACCCATTCGGAGTTCGGTATGCTGCGAGATGCTTCACCTATGGAACCCGCAGATGTCTCTACCTTGGATGGGTCCGGAGCTACTGTGCAGGCACCGGCTTCTGAGGGTGTATTCAGGCCTACAGACTTGCATATTAAACCAACTCCACTTTCAATACTAAGGCCTAAATCTCGATCTGTGTCTAAAAAACCGACGCCCAGGCCACATGTTCAGGCCCCTATGCCTAAAAAACAAATGATCAAAATGGCTGAAGATTTACTCTGATCCTGGGTAGTCAACCCCCCCTCCTTTCTAAGAGGCCTAGGGCTGAACTTGATTATGAATCTTCTGAACAAGACTCTTTCCTCTGGCTGTTCTAATGACCTGGATTTGTCCATACCTACTTATGAGGATTAACGGAGAGTACAAATCCACTTTTGTTGTATTGTCTTGTCATACTTTTTTTTTGATAGACAAATAACGTTTTTCGTTTTTCACTAGTAAGCTTCCTCAGAGAATGTTAAAAACAATGTAGAGTTAAATGGGAATACACATTTCAATCTATTTGTACTAGATAATTTTATATGTACTATACCTTTTAGAAAACTAAGCGCTTCAAGTTTTTGGCTTCTGTTTTAAAAATCAACTCTACATTGTTTTAACATTCTCTGAGGAAGCTACAACTGAGTTTGCAGCTAAAAACGCTTCAAACAAAAGAAATAAAAGCTGGCTAAGGACACAAATAACTTGCTGAAAGTGGATTTGTACTTGCTACCTTCTTTATCAGTGGTTTTTGTGTTTGCAAGAGTTTGTTTACAGTACTTATGAGGATTCTGATGCAGAGGATTCCATTCCCTCTGCTTCTCCCCCACAGGATTTTTCTTTTGGGGAAAATTTGCATACCTTAAGACACTGGGAAAGTCAAGAATTTTCTGAATCCAAAAAGAGGCTTAGGGATTTCCTCCTTCCTCAGCATAGGCCTTTGGCTATACTTCCTGTTCTAGACATTGTTTATGATGTGTTTTCGGAATCCAGTATGGCCCCTGATTCCCTGCCCTCCGGCCCCTAGTAAACCAGACAGATACTACAGGGTTCCTGAGTCCCACAAATTTATTTTCAAAAATCCTGTTGCGGATCCAGAAACAATTTCTTAGGGGCCAAATGCATTAAGGCTTCTACTGCCAAAAATCCTACCCTTTCTTATAGAGAGACTCCAGGGTGCTGGATAGATGGGATAAAAAGGTTTATACTTCTGCAACCTTGGCAATCGGAGCTTTAAACTGTCAATTCCATATGCTAAAATATCAACAGCATGTCATGGGACTGCATAAACAGAAAATGATGATTTCTGACTGTGTGGAAAGTAAAGATTTACAGGATTTATTGCATTCAGCTGAACAAGTTGGAAAACATACTTTGTAATGTGGTTTTGATTCTTTAGACTGGGTCTGCCACTGCTGTTTTGCAGGGCCTTATAGCTGGTCCTAATACTGTATAAAATCCATCCTCCCAGCCATAACTTTGGGAATCTACCCAAATGTAATGACTGCAACAGTGAAACACGAAGAACATAGTACAGTTGTGTACACTTACCATAAATGTAGATGTTCGAGTGTATTCACTGTTGCAGTCCTGGTTACCCTCCCTCCAGCCCCCAGCCCCCCCCCCCCGCGTTTTTCTCTTAATATACTGCTACTTTCTTTTACTATGCTTAAAAGCCTTTTTGGTGTATTTGCTTTTGTTTGGAGGTATATTTTTGTGTATATGTTTTGCTCCCCATTTGGGGGGCACCTGACATCTGGGGCAAGAAAAACTGATGTAATGGCATCGGCTGCATGTTTTATACCCCTGACGTCCTGACGTCATGGAAGAAGGGATAGCAACTGACGCAGGACCCAAGACGTTGTTAATAAGGCCGACTGAGGGCAACCTGCCAGCAGATTACCCAAATATAATGACTGCAACAGTGAATACACTCTAACATCTACATTTATTGTAAGTGTACACAACTGTACTTTCCTCTTTTGGAAAAGATGAAAGGTTTCAACTCCAGAATTTTCCTAGTTCCCAAAAAAGAGCTGTCATGAAGACTGGTTTTGGATCTTTTCCTTTATCAAGGTCCCTGAGTTCAAGATGCACCCCCTGCAGACAATGCTTCCTCTCTTTCCAGACTGCTACTTCATGGTGGCCCAAGGCTTGAGGGTTTCATATCACCATATCTATGAGGCTGTCTGAGATTTGCTGTGTTTGGTTTACACCATCATTTCTCTGCCTTGCCCTTTAAGCTATCCACTTTGCCTCGGGTGTTTTCCAGATGTGGACTGTTGGCATTCCCATCTTTCCTTACTTGTACAATTTGCTGATCTGTGCAGAGTCTGTATCCATGTGTTTGGAATTGCTAGAGAAGGTCTCAACCTTACTGTCCCACCTAAGGTTGAAGTTGAACTTTCAGAAGTCGTGACTGACAACCTTGCAAAGACTTGCCTCACAAAAGAATGACATTTCTTTCTGAAGACAAGATCCTGTCTTAAACGAGGTGGTGATTCAGGAATCTTCCAGGAGAAACTTCGCGTTGGCAAGAGAATCCTGTTCTAGGAATTATAGTGTCCATGTTTCTCATGATACTTCCCCATCTCCATGTGAGGGAAATTCAATGATATGTTTAGAATTGCTGGTCCCAGCACCTACCTTCCCTAAAATCTCTTGTTACTGGTACTGCCCTTCATCGGATGAGAGTTGCAGTGGTGGTAGAGTATCAATTCAAGACCTCCTTTGTTCCTATTCCAGTGCAGTCAGTCCAGACAGATTCATTTGGCTTCACTTGGGGAGCAGTATTAAAGGGAGGGCAAGTGCAGGCCACTTGGGGACCTAAGGATGCACGGAAGCATATCAGTATCTAGGAATGTTTGCAGTTGTCCATACCTTTAAAGTCCTTCACAGCCTATGTACTCTGGGTCATCTTCTAGTGGTTACAGACAACACCACAGTGACATGGTACCTCAGCAAACAAGAGAGTTTAAGGTCATACCCTCTGTGCCACTTGGCAGTGATGGCCTGGGACTGGCTTTAACAGCATTCTTTAATAACTCTTCAGGCATCCTACATCCTATCATAGCAAAATGTTGAGGGAGACAAACTGACAAGGTCCTGGGCGGACCTGCATGAGTGGCAGCTCAAGTCAGTGGTGTTTAGGATCTAGTTCAGGTGCGGGCAACACCTCAAATAGATCTATTAACCTCCTTTCGAAACAGTGAGCTGGAGAAAGTATGTTCCAGACATCCCTGCCATCACGCTTGTAGGACAGATGCATTGGATGGGAATGTTCCTGTATGCGTTCCACCCTTTCCACTGATGCATTACTTGTGAAGGTTCAGAAAGAAATACCAAAATTCATAGTGGTCACCCACTATTGACCCAGGCAATCTTTGTTCTCTCTTCTCCCTTCTAATGGTATTAGGCGAGGGCAATTGCCACAGACGTTTTCACACACTTGATTTGCTCACACAGTCTCAGGGGCTTTGGAGCAGCTACAAGTAACAGCCTGGATGATTCAGTGTTTACTCCATTTAGTCACTTGTTTTATGAGGATGTGTTAAAGAAATAACTATTTGAAATATCGGGACCTACTAGAGCTTGTCCCGAAATATGGAGACTGAATAGCTGAAAGAACATAGATATATTAAGTACGAGATATATTAAGTCCGAGATGCCATTTATTGGAATATTCCATTTTCTCCAAGGTATGGTAATCTCTGAGTTGGTTTATATATTTGGGGTTTGGTGGTCATATGGGGGGGGGGGCTTTTCCCTTTCCATAAAGAAGTTTATTTTTCAAGATTCACTCTTCTCCGTGATTTTTTTTCACAATTGACATTTCAAGTGCCAAAATTTTAATAGGAGCTGTTAAAGGAGGTAAGAAAAAAAACTGCTGCTTCTATGTTTACAAATGGATGAGGTTTTCTGAGTGTCTTAAGTGGGTGTAGAGTATCCCCTGAGGTTAACATTCCTCTGGTCTTGAAATATTTGCGAGCGACCTCAGGGTGGGTTATCGTATGGGTCCACTATGGTGCATTTAGTGGCAGCTTCTGCTTGTCTGCCATTGTATCCCCTTTTTTTGTTTTGTTTTGTTTTGGTAAAAGAGTTTATGGGTGGAATACTGCATATGAGACCCCCCCCCCCCACAAAGCAAGCAAGCAAATTCCTCTTGTGGGATCTCCACTACGTTCTGGGAAAATTGACCTTGCCACCTTTCAAATCCTACCGCTCAGGCTGATATGAAGTTCTTAATGTGGAAAACTGTTTTGCTTATTGCTTTGTCATCTGCAAGGCGAGTGCCTAAGCTTCAAATTCTCATCTGAACTTTATCTCAGAATTCACCCTCAATCAGTCTATTAACCTCCCGATGCTCTTCCCAGAGACTAAGAATAAGGGAGAGAAGGTGCATCAGCAGCTCAAGTACTACCTTAACAGAACAAAACCATGCAGAAAGGCTGAAAGGCTTCATTTCCTACCCAGAGGCAAAGAATGGTCAACCTGTCTGTAAGCAAACTATTGCATGTTGGCCATACTGTGGTATTTTTTGTTACACATGCCATGGCAAGGAGAATCCAAGCAAGATGGACTCATTCCTGCAGGACTTTTTCTTCTTCATTGGCTTATTGGAAAGAGTGGACTCTAGAAGTTTTCTAGAGGTAGCAACTTGGTCCTGTGTCCATACATTTATGAAGCTCTACAAGCTGAGTGCCTTTTCTAAATCCAGAGTAGGCTTTTCTAGGACTGTTCTCTTGGGGATCCTGGACCCTTACCTTCCTCCTCCCAGGTTAGGTAAGCTTTGGGGATCTACCCATATGCCAGTAAAGCAGTGTGTTTGTGGACGTAGTACAGTTGCACAAGTCTTCCTTAACCTGTAACAGTAGATGTTCATAGAACATGCTGCTTTACTTGCAGCATCCACCCACTACCCCCTTTTTGGATGTATATAGTTTAGTGTTTGAGTTATTCACAAACTGTTTTTTTCATCTTCTCTTCCTTCTGGACCCTAGGAAAACTGAAAGGGTCCTGGCTGTGGATCTAACAGGCAGTCCCTGTGTTATTAGTTGATTGGCCCATTGTGGACACACACACACAGCTCACGCACACAAGGCAGTGTGTTCTACGAACACCTACTATTGCAGGTAAATAGGATTTATGCAGCTGTACTTACAAGCTTGTTGGATATTGTAAGGGCTACTGTGGGGCAGAATGGTGGGGCTTTGTGTGATGGTCTGTACTGTGGAACTTCAGAATCTGAGGTCAAATCATGTCCCTTTGTTCACCAGGTATTGTGGGCACTGGGGGGAGCATGGTGGGACTTAGTGGTATGAACTGTGTCTCAGAACTCTGGAGTCTAAGATTTGATCTGGTCATGTCCCTGTGGTCACTGCTGCAGGTTCTTTCCGTTTCTGTGTCGGTCTTTCTCCAGGTACTTCATCACTGGCTGATTTGTTACATTAAATGGTTCATATATTTGTTCTGTTTACTCTTGGGACTGTTGCCCAGGTTATGACTGAAAAAGTTTTGAAGGCCATTTTAGTTACCTGACCAAGTGAATGAATGAATAAATAAAAAAAAGAAGACCCGCATGTTTTAGATTAGTTTTGCAAATACAAATTGTATCCTGCAGTGGGATAAGAACCACATGGGCTGATCAAACATTCAGAATAGTCTCTAAGAAGTTAGTGTGCACATTAGCAAGTGTGAGTAATTCTAATTGTTATACTTGGCCCTTTTTATGTATAGAAAGAATTACCTCTTTGAATATAGTGGTCTTGGGAATAAGTAGTTTAGAAGCTCCTACTTCTGCTCTATTTTCTCCTCTTTGTTTCAGCCCAAGCCATCTGCTGCTGCTGCTGCTGCTGCGTCATCTTCTACTGCCCCTGCAACAATGGAAAAAACAATTGTTCTCATGAAACCCCGAGAAGAAAGCAAACCATCGGCGCCATCAGATGGTGGAGCAGCAATCCCAGCTACTGCTACTAGAGAGAAGGAGGGTCAGCGTCCAACACAGCCTGTCTATCAGATACAGAATCGAGGCATGGGTTCCACTGCACCTAGTGGCAATTTAGACCGTAAGCTCTGATTTAGAATCATAGTCAATAGCCCAACTGAATTAAGATTTTTGTTATGAAAACAAAAAAAAATGTATTTTCATGATCAGATATAAACAACAGCAAGGAGAACCCAAAAAACAAGTATACACAGAAGAACTCTACAAAGTGAGCACTAGAATACTTTTTTGTTATACAAACTGGTTCTTTCCCCTATTAATAAAGGAAACTTCATCCAAGTACAATAAGCACATATAGAAACAATTTAAATTAAATATCATCTGAAAAAAAATCTGTTCACATCCTTGCACAAATTGTATTGCTACTGCAGTCGTCTGTCGAAGCCAGGGAGTTGTTCACTTTCCAGCTTTATTTACCAGTGTATCTTTTTGTACTCTGACATCCGGATGCATCCATCTTGGATATGTAGTAATGTACTTATTTAAGCATTATTTACATTTCTCTGTCCAAAAATGTTTAAAATTTGAAACTGTTGTATTTACGAATGTTAACTGTATACCGTAAACAAACAACTTCTTTGTTGCTTTTTAAATGTTGCCATTTTTTCTGATCATATCCCTTTTTATAATGCCCTGTTCAAACTAAATGTAAACGCATCACATATATGTATGATTAGCCAACTACAACAGCATGCAGAATCTCAAGGACATGTAACCACAAACAGAACACACTGAGAGTTGCACCACAGTAAGTATATTTATTTAAATCAACACCAGTAAAAAAACAGTAGGTAGGTTGTTAAGCACATTTGTTCAAACTGTAAGGAACTTCATCAGAACCTGTATATAAATGCAGAGTAACCATATTTCAATGTTTAAAGTTTAAAAACAGTGATGTAATCGCAGTGCCACCAATAGAAAACTGTAACCAATAAAACTAGGCAGTCAAAAGAATTTACATTAAAACTAAGTTCTTAAAAATATATGTGAAACATAAAATCAAACGTGTTTATAGTACTATAAAATATACACAAAAGATAACGTCTAAGTAAAAAAAATATATATATATATATATATATATATATATATATATATATATCTTTTAAATTTTAATAGCTTTTAGTGCTTAAAAATACTGTTAAGAACACGTTTATCATTCAGCCCAGGAGCCTGTGATGAATTCAATCCAAATTCCCAGAAACTTTGTGGGATTCCAATTTAGCTCTCCACATACCACCCCTTACTGGGTAATAAGGAATTTTTTCCAGTATAAAAAAATTACATTGAATGGAAAGCCTGTATAAAACATTACTCAGGTCTTGCCAGTGTATAAAGCATTACTCAAGCCTTGCTTCTTTATAAAATAATAATGCTCATAAATTGCAATTCTTAATGGCCTTTTTGTTTTACCTTTATAGAAAGAGTCACAGGTAAGACATAAACCCACCCAACAAGTGTAGGAATTAAATCTCCCATTGTTATTTAAAATCATGTGGTGAGATACAATGGATATGTTGGCTCCATCATAAGTATATGTACATTGAGCAGTTGCTCCGCATTTAACCATTCCATATCGCTGTGGTTTAATAAGTTATTTTTCAACTATGTTTTTAATATTTTTTTCCTCTTTCGTACATAAAGTCAGGTTTATTGCCAAGTGTGTCTTTTAAATTAAAAAGATCAGCCATAGTTTTCCAGTTCTTGAGCATCTCTCTAGCCTGGCCACTAAATGGACTGTAACAAAGGAACATGGCTTCACTATAATGGTTGCTTGTTTGCTTCTCTCTCTCTCTCTTTACAACTGCTCCATTCCTTTTTAGAGTAGGAGAATACCTTTCTTTACGCCAAATCATCACATGTTGAACAATTTGATTGATTAATTTATTGGAGTACCCCTATTCAAAAACACCTTAGCTAGTATAATGATCTTTTTTGCAGAAAAACTCATTGTTGGACACCAAATGTTACAGTGTAACAAACTGCCCTTTTTAATAAGTTTCCCTTTTGCCAAATGGGATGGCAACTGTTAAAATGTGACTATGAAAATAAGTTGCCTTCAAAAAAATAGGTTTGTAACACATACAGGCCCTGTTTTTCATGATAGTTGTGTTAAGATAGCTAATACTGTTGAAAAATTAATTTCACTTGTAAACTTAAGGACGCTAGATGTATTATTCAGATAATGAACGAAGTTTCCTAAATGTTCTACACTACCATTTAAAAAAATTAAGATGTCATCCAGATATCAGAAATGCATATTAATATTGGACCAGTGTGGTGTATTAAAAACATAAGATTTCTCCAAGAGCCATAACACCATGTTGGCAAGTAAGGGAGCAGAAGCAGCTCCCATGGCCACCCCTTTAACTTGATTATAGTGTTCCCCTTTGAAAAAAAAATGTTCCACAGCACAATCTCCATCATGTGTTTAAATGAATTTCTTTGTTAGTTTTTACTACCAGTCACCAAGGACTCCCTAAACCATTCCAAACCCAAAAAGTGAGAAATGACTGCTAAAAGATCTTTAACATCGATGGTCATAAAACAAATATTACTTTGAAACTTTTGAGCTTATCTTTGCCAAACAATGTCAAGAAATCTGTGAGAATGTTCTTTATCTTTAAAACAAATCTTTCAAAGTAACATCCACTCATTTGGCAAAGGGCTCGGTTTTAGAGCCACCAGTAGATACTATAGGCCTTAAGGGGGATCAAGATGAATATGTTTTGAGGTATTCCAGAGATATTGGATATTAGGGGATAGTTCATCTTCAAATAATTTTTAGTTTGAAATGTAATCTGGTATTCTGTCATTAAATCATTTATCCAGCTATCTATTTTATTGCATGTTATATTGATCTCATTGTAGCAAAGTCAAAAAATGTCTTCATCATTCAAATATTGATACGTTTTGGTAGAATCATTGTTGATGTTCGTAATAACATCACCCCTTTTATCAGGCTTCATAACTCTCTATATTAGAGTCTTGTAAAATCTTTTTTAATGAATTGTTTTAGTAAGGTTATAATAGCTACATCTCTTCTGCTGTTTTTTCAAGGACTGTTAAATCTTGTTTGTAAGCTTTATCAAGCTTGCCTGTGTAAATGAAAGTCCTCATTCACTGATTTGGAAAATGTCATGAAATTACTTTTTGTAGCAAATAGTTTAATTTCATTAATATTGTCAACCATTTAATATGTAGTAGAAGGTACAAAGGTAAAAACTTTTCTAAAGACCTCCTTCAGACATGAATCTATCTGAAGATTACTGTAATTAAAGACTTTCAAAGCAGCGTCAGAACTGTTCTGAGAATCATAACAGATTAGTCTTTGGAGGTTCTTCCCCTCCCCCTGCTCGAATTGTCTTTGGTATTGCCCCTCCTGATAAATGACATGACCTCCTGTTTGTACAGTCTCTCTTACAACCGTGGTGAACAGAGTGGAGACCCTGACTCCCTGAATAATTGGGTGGATGTTCTTCGTGTTTCACTGTTGCAGTCATTACATTTGGGTAATCTGCTGGCAGGTTGCCCTCAGTCGGCCTGAATAACAAAGTCTTGGAACTGCATCAGTTGCTGTCTTTACTTGTCAGGTTGTCAGGGGTATAAAACATGCAGCCGACGCCATTTTAATCAGTCTTTCTTGCCGCGCGGTGCCCGAAGCAGAAGCAGTTCGCAAGTGCTGGTCGGCCGACTCCTGAAATTTTTGTTTTCGAGTTTCAGAACCAAAGTCTTCAACCTAAAGCTAAGTACCCCATTGGGGAAACTTTTTCTTGCTCCTTACCGATGTCAGTAAAAGTTAATTGCATTACTTGTGGGAAGCAAATACCTCAAAGGATTTTCATTTGTATTGTATTCCTTGCCTAGGCCCTGACCATAACGTGCCTTGCTGTCGGTTTTGTGCTAAATTTAACCAACGCACTATTAAGCGTCGGTATATTTTTGCTTCTAAATATTTTGGCTCAATATTTAACTGTCCAGAAATGTCTTTGGTTAGCAATCCGACTACCAGAATTCACAAAAAACGCAAAGAAAAAGACAGAGACAGACCGTTGAGGTCCAAAACCGACGACCAAGCTTCTCCTAAGCCAGTCGCCGGTACTCAGTGAGGTGCTTTCGCAGCCCCTGATGCCCCGGCTACTTTTGATTCGCAGGCCTCTACCAAGACTCATTTGGAGTCCGGTATGCCGCGATACACTTTAAGTATTGGACCTGCGGATGTCTTTCCCTTAGATGGGTCTGGAGCCGCTGAGCAGTCACCGGATTCTGAGGGTGTTTTCAGGCCTAAAGATTTGTATATTAAACCATCGCCATCATCAAAAACAAGGCCAAAACCAACTTCTATGTCTAAAAAACTGACGCATGGGCCACGTGTTCAGGCCCCTATGCCTAAAAATTAAATGATCAAAATGGCTGAGGTTACCTTGATCAGGGGTTCCCAACACCCTCCTGCTAAGAGGCCTAGGCAAGGCACTGATTATGTGTCTTCAGATCAGGTTTCCATTTCTTCCGATTCCTCTTCTAAGAAATTTTCTATTCCCCCTTATGAGGACTCTGATGCAGAAGAATCCATCCCTCCTGCTTCTCCTCCTGAGGATTTTTCTTTTGGAGAAGCTTTGCATACCTTAAGGGAACATTTTCATTGGGAGAGTCAGGATTTTTCAGAATCCAAAAAGAGGCTTAGGGATTTCCTCCTCCTTCCTCAACATAGGCCTTTGGCTATACCTCCTGTTTTAGACATTGTTGATGATGTTTTCTCAGAATCCAGCATGGCTTCTGATTCCCTGCCTCTGGCTCCTAGTAAGCCAGACAGATATTACAGGGTTCCTGACTCTCACAAGTTTCTTTTTAAAAACCCTACTGCTGATCCTGAAACAATTTCTCAGAGTCCCAAAGGTGTTAAGGCTTCTACTGCTAAAAATCCTACCCCTTCTGATAGAGACTCCAGGGCGCTATATAGATGGGGTAAGAAGGTTTACACGTCTGCAACCCTGGCTATCAGGGCTTTAAACTGTCAATTTCATATAACTGAAAAAAATGGTATGGTTGCACCGGAAAGCAATAAATAATTTGTTCCACAGACCAATACAAGCGCTTTCACCTGGCTGTAGTGCTGGGCTTTTTCAAGTAAAAACACACAAACACAGACCAGTATAAATACCCTTTCCCTTAAAAAAGGCGCCAAAAATCCATAAAGGGACATTTACATTTATTGCTGTAAAAATAAAACTACATAGCAAAATGCAAAACACAAAATATATGTAAAGTATATAAAACCTATAAATACATGTGTTTAAAATATTGCACTATTTTCCATTCATAAAGTACATTAATACAGAATACCCAAGGTTATTTAAACCCATATTGCGGTTGCCCAATAAGAACAATGTAAGTTTATATGGGTGGCTAAAATCTTTTTGCTTTTTTAGTTAGATAAGGTTTAATTGAAATATGATCATTGATCCCTGGGTAACTGGTTGCGTTCAGTTTGATCTGCCAGTAGGTCTCCCTGCAACACAACCAGTTTTCCCAGTCCCCTCCCCTAGGGTCAATTATTACATGTTCCAAAATTCCAAACCTAGAACCATTGTGTGTGGTTTCAGCTTGCAGGTGCCTGTAAAGTGCATTGTTCACATTTTTCTTTCTAATATTGTGTAAGTGTGTTCATATATTCTTTTACTTAGTGCCCTCTCAGATTTACCTACATAAAAACTGGGGCAGTCCCTGCAAACAGCTAAGTAAACAATACCCCTAGTCTGACAATTACCCCTCACAAAAGTGATTCTACTGTTCATACTATTTTCTAAAATAATTTGCTCTTTGTCGATGATGTATCTACAATAAGGGCACCTGCCACATTTCTTGGTCCCTACCCCTGAATCTTTAGTGACTACCTTTTTGTTTGTTTCAAACAATTTCTTCAAATTGACCCCCATTTTGTAAACAAAGCAGGGCAATCTACCTACTCTGTCCACAATTTCGTGATTGTGTTTTAACATATTCCAGTTAGATTCTACAATCCTTCTAACTTCACCAGAGAAACTTGTACTGAACCACCAGTGCTCTCCCAAAGTTGTTTTCAACATAATTTTTTTTTTGTTTTTGAAAGATGTTGGATGTTACCTAACAAAGGGCCATATTTATCACCCCATCCATTAATAATTTCCAAGCGTGTTTCAACAATCAATTCTTCTGGGTAGCCTCTGTCCCTAAAAACATCTGAAATCAATCTAATTTCAGATAAAAAGTCGCATCTTTCTGAGGTCATTCTGGCTGCCCTGACCATCTGACCCTTTGATATACTTCTTTTTTGCTTCCATGGTTATGCACCTGGGTATGGAAGTATGAGTTGCTAAAGGTATCCTTACGGTATATTTTAGATTTTAACTTGCCCTCGAATTTCTCTATCCTAACATCAAAGTAATCCATTTTATTGGAATCCATTTTGTAAGTGAACCTCAGAAATTCTGTGGTAGAATTTAAATAATTTATAAAGGGAACCACAAGTTCCACAGGACCTTTCCTTATGACAAAAATGTCGTCCAGGAAACGTCTGTAAAGTTTCATTTATTTCCAAAATTCTGAACTAAAAACATAACTAGTTTCCCATTTCAACAGTACCAAATTGGCATAGATGGGGGCATATGCTGCCCCCATAGCTACACCGTTGATCTGTTTAAATGTCTCCCCTTCAAAATAAATAAAATTATGTTCCAGTACTACTCTCATAAGTTCCAACAGAGTGTCTACATCAACCTTACAGGTGGACCGTTTCTCACCCAAACGTTTCATAAACATGTCTAACCCTTCTTCCACTGGGATACAGGAGAAAAGGTCAACTACGTTAATGGTCAAAAAATTATCCTCACAGTTAACTGTGGTAGAAGTCAAACTATCCAAAAAATCCCAGGAGTCTTTCAATAAATGTTCATAGTCTTTTATTAAATGTTTTAAGGAAAAGTCTAAGAAAGTAGCTATAGGGTAAGTTTTGGATTCCTCACCAGCTACTATGGGCCTATAAGGAGGGTCTGTAGTGCTTCTATGAATCTTGGGAATGCACCTTGGGGTCTAAACTATTATCTAATAAAAAGATCTTCAATAATCATGTCAGTTTTCCTATAGGAAATATTGATCTTGTTAATAGAAACTGGAACATAGATACTATTATTGTGCAGCATCTCTAGTATTTTACTTGAATAATCTAAGGCATTGACTAGTATGACCCCTCCCCCTTTGTCTGGTTTCATAATTCGAATTCCTTTATCCCAACACAATTTATCGAAAATGTGTTTTTCTCGTGAGGTCAAATTTGGTAAATAACCACATTTTTTCTTTCTTTTTTTATCCATACTCAGTTGGTAAATGTCAGAAGTACATGCAGCTTCAATTACCTGTAGGGCTGGGTGCAAAGGTGGATTATATGTACTTGTCTGTTTGAAATTCTCATCCCTAGCAGTAGATGGTTGTTCAAAGAAAAGGGAAAAGTTAATTTTTCTAACAAAATGTTTTAGTTCAAGGATAGCTTCACTAACATCTAAGCCCCTATTAGGGACAAATTTAAAACCTTTTATGAACAGATGGAGATGTTCTGGTTTAATTTCAATCCCACATAGGTTGAAAATCTTAAAGCCGTTTTAAGTTAACATTACCCCGTTTTCATCAACTGTTCTACTTTCCCTTTCTTCTTGGTTTTTCCTTGATTTTTTTTTTCCTTTTCCCTTCTCTGTAGAAAAATCCTGGTAATTACCTTCTTCATCATCCGCATCCTCCCCACCACCAACAGGGCTATAAGATCCAAACCCGTTTTTGGATCTAAAGTGTTGGGAGTCCTGACCTCCGGGCAGGGGCCATTCAAATTACTCCCCTTAGTAGGATTCTGAATGTTGTCCCCTACCAGAGCTTCGTTAACTGCTCCCATTGAGCGGGCATAATGGATCCCTCTATTGTCATCCATGTTCACTTGACCCATAGTATTTCTATTTCTAAAAAGCCTACCCTTGAAAAGGTAGGCTTTGTTGTCTCTGTATTGTTTTAAATCTCTAAATAATTTCTTTTGTTTACGTTTACAAATTTCTTCACATTTCCTGTCCACTATAATAAAACAATGTTCATACACATCACAATAATGTTCAAATAACAAATCTTGCTTAATAGCTTGATTTAATTTCTCAGCATCCTTCAATAAAAATTCAGCTTTTTGCCTAGAATATTTCAACATTAAATTTAACATTTTAAATCCACATTCATCAAAGATCTGATAAAAAGCATCTATCATGTCCATGTCGTATGAAAAACCCTCTGGGTATTTACAAACCCTCAAACCCTGTGGTACAACATGTTTTTTTAAACATTCCTCTAAATACAAAATGTCCAAATTTACACTTTTTTAATTTAAAATAACTTGTTTTCCAAGTCTCTAATTCCCTCTTTCAGTGAACTCATTGTTGCAGTCGATTTGGCACTATTTGCGCCATAAATCAAATCACAGTTTTCCGAAAACAAGTTATTATTACTTTTAAAAGCATGGACCCATTCATTTAACTTAAAGTTGTGTTCATTAAATGAAGAACCAGGTCTCCCTTGAGCTGCCAAGGAAGAAGAAATGGAGTTTGAAACAGTACCTTGATTGAACGCTCCGTTCCTACGCTGACTGGGTGAGTTCACTACCCCCATTTGTCTCCTCATCTCGGAAACGCACATCATTCCTGCCATTAGTTCCTTCATTTGGTGAAAGCAAGCATTCGCCCCTCATTTCACCATCTCTGTTGTTTACGCCTGAAAACGACTGACTCCATGCTCTGCACTGGGAAGGCAAAACAAAGTCACGTAGGGTTCGGTCTCTCGTACCACACCCACTTCCTTCCTTGTCGCTAGTCCCAAAGTTCACTGCCATTGAGTGTGCCTGACCACAAGGTAAGGTCTGCCCAGATTGAGAGATTAACTCAGACAGGTGAGATCACCCTTTAGGCTGCGCATCTCGTAGTTGAGGCTGGCAATGGCCGAAAACACCTCCTCCTGCTGCATCCGAATACTCGAGTGGTCCGACTGACCCAGAATTCCTTCATCATCACTGTTGTTGGTGCCATCATTAAGATTAACAGAAGCCATTCCACGTTGACCACCTCCACACTAAAAACCGAATAAACAAACAAAACGTGGAGAACACAGACCATAAAACTGGTAACTAGTAACTGAAAAAATGGTCTGGATGCACCGGTAAGCAATAAATAATTTATTCCACAGATAAATACAAGCACTTTCACCCGACCGTAGTGCTGGGCTTTTTCAAGTAAAAACAAACCCATACAAACACAGACCAGTATAATTACTCTTTCCCTTAAAAAAGGCGCCAAAAATCCTTTAAAGGGACATTTACATTCATTGCTCTAAAAATAAAACTGCATAGCAAAATGCAAAACGCTAAATATATGTGAAACACATTTTGCTATGCAGTTTTAATTTTAGAGCAATGAATGTAAATGTCCCTTTAAAGGATTTTTGGTGCCTTTTTTAATGGAAAGAGTATTTATACTGGTCTGTGTTTGTATGTGTTTGTTTTTACTTGAAAAAGCCCAGCACTACGGCCGGGTGAAAGCACTTGTATTCATCTGTGGAATAAATTATTTATTGCTTTCCGGTGTGTCCAGACCATTTTTTTCAGTTGCTAGTTACCAGTTTTATGGTCTGTGTTCTCCATGTTTTGTTTGTTTGTCAATTTCATATGCTTAAATGTCAGCAGCATGTCATGGGCTTACTGAAACAGAAAATGATGTTGATTTCTGACTGTGTGGAAAATAGAGTTACAGGATTTATTGCATTCAGCTGAACAAGTTGGAAAGCATACTTTGCAATGTGGTTTTGATTCCTTGGAGGCCTCTTGCAGGGCTGCCATAACTGGATCTGTGATAAGAAGGCATGCTTGGCTCAAGGAGCAAAATCTGCCTGATCATGATAAAGCAAAATTGTTGGATGCTCCTTTACAACAGGACAGTCTATTTGGTAATAAGGCAGAAGAAGTTTTGAAAAAGATGGGAGACCAAGCTAAATCTATGCAAACTGTAAAGGATTTCTTACAAGTGCAGCCTCCCAGGTTCGGTAGGCACTGGCCTACTAAGAATTAGTCCTTTCCAGTACGCAACAGAGCCGCTCAGGTCAAACCCAGACACACCAAAGGCTGCAGGTTTCAGTCACAAGGAACTTACAGAACAAAACAACACCTCCAAAACTGGAAGTAGCAAGCCCCCCCCTCCCCACGGTAAACAATCCATGACTTTCCTCTGCCATTTCCAAGCACTTATCTTTTGGCTGCCCCTTTGGGGGGAAAAATAGCACTTCATGCACAAAATTGGCATCTAATTACCCAGGACAAGTGGGTCTTAAATATAGTATCACAGGGATCCAGATTTCGTTTCCACACACTGCCAATTCCAAACGGATGGCCAGATCTGCCTCCAAATCAGTGGGCAGAGGCCCAGAAACAAGTTCTGTTCCTCATAGATATGGGGGCTATTCAACCAGTACCAGAAAAGGAAAAAGGACAAGGTTTTTATTCAAGACTTTTCCTGGTACCCAGAAAAGACAAATCATGGCGTCCAATTCTGGACTTATCCATTCTAAATACTTTCCTGGACATTCCAAAATTCAGGATGCTGACTGTACAATATGCTGGGCAAGGAGGTGTGGTTGGTAACTCTAGACTTAAAAGAGGCTTACCTGCATATCCCAGTCAGGGAATCTTGCAGAAGATACCTCCGCTTCAAAGCAGGCTTTTTGCATTACCAGTTCTCTGCATTGCCCTTTGGCTTATCTACTGCGCCCAGGGTCTTCACAAAGTGCCTGGCACCAGTAATTGCATTTTGCAGACAAAGAAACATTCAAATTTATCCTTATCTGGACGATTGTCTAATTCAGGCAGAAAACAAGGAAACTCTTCTACAACATCTGGCATTTTTGAAAAGGCTTCTAACATGCCTAGGGTACATCATAAACGAGAAGAAATCACAACTGGTACCCTCTCAAATAATTACATTCCTGGGTGCAAGCTTGAATACAACTGCCCAGATGGCTTACCTCACGCCAGACAAACAAATTCAACTGATGACATACTTCAAACAAGTGGCCACAAAAACCCAGCTATCTGCAAGACAAATTCTGCAGGACTTGGGCTTCCTGCATTCTGCTAATTCCATATGCAAGACTGCATATGAGGAAACTTCAGTGGTACCTAAAAAGCTTTTGAGTCAACATTGTCACAGCCTGGAAACAATGATTCCTGTCATTCCTTGCCTGCAGCAGGAGTTCCTATGGTGGGCAGAGGCCTGTCACCAAAACAAGGGACTGTCATTCATTCCATCCTCTGCCACCCAAACCCTGACTACAGACGCATCAGATTATGCTTGGGGGCCCATCTGGCAGGGAGATGCATTCAGGGCGAATGGATCCCAAATCAAATGCATCTACATATCAACCAGAAAGAAATGCTAGCTGTACAGAATGCTCTGACAGCCTTCAAGGACTTTCTTCATCCAGGACAACTACTGATAAAGATGGACAACACTACAGTTATGTGGTACATAAACAAGCAGGGGGGTACCCACTCCTACCCCCTTTGCAGACTAGCCATGGCTTTGTGGAACACAGCCTAGACTTACCAAATACATCTACAAGCTCCATTCCTGCCAGGAAAGCAAAATACTCTGGCAGACGAACTAAGCAGAAATCATATGGACCCGCACGAATGGAAACTGGATCCACAAATCTTCAGCATGTTGACACGAAGATGGGGGAGCCCAGACATAGATCTTTTTGCCTCTCCCCAAAACTATCAGTTGGACAAATTCTGCACAAGAACTCATCACAAAAAAGCATGGAAAGTGGATGCTCTATCCTTCAGCTGGAAAAGCCTATCAAGTCTATGCCTTTCCCCTTCTGCCTCTGCTCTCCAAGGTTTTACTAAAAATCAGACAGGAAAAACCGAAAATGATTCTGATTGCTCCAGACTGGCCTCGCCAACACTGGTACCCGCTCCTACACAATATGTCGCACCTTCCTCAGTGGTACCTGCTTCAGACACCTTACCTACTGTCTCAGCAGAACTATCAAATTCTGCACACTCAGCTCCAAACTCCTGAATCTTGCAGCATGGCTAATCAACTAATTTCACCAGTCACATCTCTCGAAACTTA